>NW_013973014.1:0-269 GCF_001266775.1 Austrofundulus limnaeus | reverse complement strand
AGAACAGCTGCGTTTCAGTTTGTTTACCGAACGGGTGATCAGCACCATGTTACTTTCATTTTGCCCCACACTGTAATCAGCGTGTCTGCGTTGTTTTTAAAAGCTGGAGCGTTTCAAACTGTGATCTAAAGTTAACGTCAGCTGTTTTAATGGTGTTAAAAACGGGAGAAGCAGAATGAGGCAGAGAAGCTTTGAGCGCTGTGTGTGATAAGTCCTCATAAGGATAGCAAGATGGATGTGCCTCTCCTTTTTTCTCTCTGTGTTGCTGT
>NW_013973013.1:0-269 GCF_001266775.1 Austrofundulus limnaeus | reverse complement strand
CCGGTGGCAGTCAGGCTACAACTTCCCAGATCCATGAGAATCCATCCTACATTTCACGTGTCCCGGGTCAAACCCGTCCAAGTCTCCAGATTTTTGCCCGCCTCCGGATCCCCTCCACCCGCCCGACTCATCAATGGAGACCCTGTCTACACTGTCCGACGCCTTATGCGTTCTCGACGCTGGGGGAGAGGGATCCAGTATCTCGTTGACTGGGAGGGCTATGGACCGGAGGAACGTTCCTGGGTTCCCGCTCGTCACATCCTGGACAA
>NW_013973012.1:0-269 GCF_001266775.1 Austrofundulus limnaeus | reverse complement strand
AGACTTCCGAAAGCTCCAATTAGACTCATCAAAGGCAATTAAGCCATCCGCTGATAAGAATAAAAGAATGTTGTTGTTTTTTTCTCTCCCTTCTTCTGTCTTTTTATCCCCTTATCCCTCTTCTGTTCCACTTTCTGACCTCTGCCTTACCCACCTCTGGGGCTGAGTGCTCTCCCTAATCCCCCTCTCCTATTATCAGGTCATTGCATAGCCCCCCCTCTTCCAACTCGCCCCCGATGCACAAATGCATCTCCACGTTGGGTTGTGTA
>NW_013973011.1:0-269 GCF_001266775.1 Austrofundulus limnaeus | reverse complement strand
TTAAGGTTAGGTTAGGTTGGGATTAGATTAGGTTTGGTGAATTTAAAGTTAGGTTAGTTTAGTTTGGATTAGATTGTTTTGGTGAAGTTAAAGTTAGGTTAGGTTGGATTAGATTATGTTTGAAGTTAAGGTTAGGTTAGGTTGGGATTAGATTATGTTTGGTGAAGTTAAGGTTACTTTAGTTTGGATTAGATTATGTTTGAAGTTAAAGTTAGGTTAGTTTGGATTAGATTGGATTAGATTATGTTTGGTGAAGTTAAGGTTAGTTT
>NW_013973010.1:0-269 GCF_001266775.1 Austrofundulus limnaeus | reverse complement strand
TATTTCTCACATAAAACTTAAATTTAGCAAAACTGATGCTAATAAAATAAATGTAGCAAAGCAGAACCTTAAAGCTAAAATTAGCTAAATCTGAACAGTACCAAAAAATGTAATCAGAAAAACCTTGGCGTAAAACTGAAGGTAGCAAAGCCTTAACTGAAAGATACAATGAGCAAAACTGTAGCTAAAAGCTAAAATGGACAAGATTGCAGCCAAAATCCTAAAGTAGCACAAGAAAACAAAATTAGAACCAGTTTGCAGAATTAGAT
>NW_013973009.1:0-269 GCF_001266775.1 Austrofundulus limnaeus | reverse complement strand
AAATACAGAGAAACAACGGAGTGGCTTAAAACTTTCGCACAGTCGCGGTACGGAAGCCGAGTTGGTGAAGCGGTGAACTCGAGAGGAGAGCGATGTATAGTTTACAGTTCAGCAGCAAACACAACACTAAAAAATCTTGACAAATTACAATACAGGGAATTAAGAATATGTACTGGAGCAATAAAGTCCACTCCAACCAATGCTCTTTTAATGGAGACTGGAGAGACTCCATTAGAAATTAGAAGAACAAGGTTGTCCCTCACTTACTG
>NW_013973008.1:0-269 GCF_001266775.1 Austrofundulus limnaeus | reverse complement strand
ATGTCTCTTGTAGTTACATGTATTTCATTTTCAAGGATAAAGTCCACACCATGAGTGAAAACTATCTGCACTACAGTTCCTTATATAGTCTGGGCCAAAGGTTGGAGTGGAAATAGTGTTTCGACATAGGACCTAGTAACCAGAGCAAGTGCTGGTGGGTCAAATCAAATGGCTTGAGGGGACAATTTTGGCCCATGGGCCCCACTTCAGGCACCATGGCTTTAGGCAATAGTTTATTTGTAAGATTATGCCTTTAAAGAGTATACTAC
>NW_013973007.1:0-269 GCF_001266775.1 Austrofundulus limnaeus | reverse complement strand
TAAAGTTCATTGATCTTTTAATTTCCTCAAAACTGTCTGAGTTCGCATCAAATGAGTCTTCTCTCTGTCTGTGTATACCCGGTCTCGGCATGACTTACGTACTCCTGGGCCAGGTTTCAGCAACACTCAGGTCCGACACCAGCAGTCCCACAGCCCGGCGATTTAGCGGCCTTGTTTCCCCGCAGTGTCTTCCTGGGGTCTCGACTCAACAGACCAGATTTAGAGGCCCTGCTGCTCCGCAGTGTCCTCCTGGGTCTCGACTCCAACAG
>NW_013973006.1:0-269 GCF_001266775.1 Austrofundulus limnaeus | reverse complement strand
CTACCACCACTCTGAGCTACCACCACTCTCGGCTACCACCACTCTCGGCTACCACCACTCTCAGCTACCACCACTCTCAGCTACCACCACTCTGAGCTACCACCACTCTCAGCTACCACCACTCTCGGCTACCACCACTCTCGGCTACCACCACTCTCGGCTACCACCACTCTCGGCTACCACCACTCTCAGCTACCACCACTCTCAGCTACCACCACTCTCAGCTACCACCACTCTGAGCTACCACCACTCCTAGCTACCACCACTCC
>NW_013973005.1:0-269 GCF_001266775.1 Austrofundulus limnaeus | reverse complement strand
ATAAAAACCTTTTCAACTAGCTAAAGGATAAGGTAAAAAGTTCTGGCCAGATTTCTTGTCGTTTTGCAGTGATACAAAACGACGATCTCCAGAACCATGGTGCTATGAATGGGACAGAACATGACATCATAGCTGAACATACAGCTAAAGTAAGCTAAGCTAAGGTAAAATAAGGCTCGGGCTAAAACTGAAACTAAACTAGACTCAGGTTAAAATGTAGCTTGCAGCAACATCAGTGGAGCATATCAGTATACAGCAAAAATAAAATA
>NW_013973004.1:0-269 GCF_001266775.1 Austrofundulus limnaeus | reverse complement strand
CCCCCGCACACCCCCCACGCCGCCAGCCTCCCTAGCTGTCCCGGACGGGGCAAGATGGCCAAGTTCCTCAGCCCAGAGGAGATGACCTCACGGGACTACTACTTTGACTCTTACGCACACTTTGGTATTCATGAGGTACATTTTTATATCAGTTCTTTTTACGAGCAAGATTTGAAGTTGTCATAAATATGAAATATGAAGCTTCATTATAGAAAAATCCTTAATGTTTTAGGAAAATCAAAAGAAAATCATGTCACTCAAAGGTGTAC
>NW_013973003.1:0-269 GCF_001266775.1 Austrofundulus limnaeus | reverse complement strand
CCCAGGCGACGTGGAGGCGACGGGCGACGACCCAGGCAACGTGGAGGCGACGGGCGACGACCCAGGCAACGTGGAGGCGACGGGCGACGACCCAGGCAACGTGGAGGCGACGGGCGATGACCCAGGCAACGTGGAGGCGGCAGCAACTGCCCTAGATGACCTGGAGGGGGCAGCAGCCAATCCACGAGCCTCGAGGATCGCCGACCTACGAGTCACCATAGGGACCACCGACTTCAGGACCATCGACTCGGGGGCCACAGGAACAGACC
>NW_013973002.1:0-269 GCF_001266775.1 Austrofundulus limnaeus | reverse complement strand
TTTCTGTATCTAGTTACCACCAACAGAAAATTCAATGAGCATAAATTTTTCCGCAGTCATACACTGTAGAACAGTAATTTTTCGTGTTAGTAATAATGCTAAGAACTGGGAAATTCCAAATTCTGAGTATAATTCAAACGCACCATTACTAACTGATGGGAACGAGATACTAACTGGTGCGCGCGATTTAGTAACTGGTGGGAATGAGATACTAACTGGTGCGCGCGACTTAATAACCGGTGGGAATGAGATACTAACTGGTGGGAACG
>NW_013973001.1:0-269 GCF_001266775.1 Austrofundulus limnaeus | reverse complement strand
CTGACTTCTTTAGATTTAGGATTTGGTTCTTTCAGTCCTAAACCTCATGACCACAGGTGAGGGTTGGAACGTAGAGGGACCAGTAAATCCAGAGCTTTGCCTCTAGACTCAACTCTTTCTTCACCACAACTAACCGAAGCAACACCCTCATTACTGAGGACAAGACACTTATCTGTGGATCCATCATCCTAACATCAGCCAGGAGCAAGACCAGGGGTCGGATTTATAAAACTGGCATTCGCACAATTTGAGCCCAGAAACTTGTGTAC
>NW_013973000.1:0-269 GCF_001266775.1 Austrofundulus limnaeus | reverse complement strand
GTATTTTATGCCCGAAGGTTAAAAGGTGATTTTAGAAATATAAAACAACCAGTACAGATTATTCATATAGACAATAAAAATCTTCCCATTTCGTTCCTCTGTCATGATGAAACTTTAGAAAACAATGACACATTTCTGTGTTGGAGCAGCGATCTGAGCAGCACTGATTAATTTACCACGAGCCAAGTGCAACAATGTAAACAGGAGTGTGAGTCACCGGAGGACAGTGGGTTTCATCATTTCCTGTTGTGTTTAGGGCTGTGTATTGG
>NW_013972999.1:0-269 GCF_001266775.1 Austrofundulus limnaeus | reverse complement strand
GCATCCTACCAAGGTAGAAGCTACAGTGTCACACCTGATCACTTGGCTGCTCTCCATCCAAGGTCTTCTTTACATTCTGGAAATCAAAACTGTTCTCCTGTGAAATTGAAGTTTCCAGGGTTTTAAAGAATTATGCACAGCTGCAGAGGTTTACCTGTTGGTTAGCAGGACTCTAAGATCGTACACTGGGACTCCATTTTTATTATTATCGTTAGAAATATGGTTTGAGCCTTGCACGCATTCAGGAAATATGCCCATAAACTGTTTTT
>NW_013972998.1:0-269 GCF_001266775.1 Austrofundulus limnaeus | reverse complement strand
CTGTGTTCTTACTGGTCCATCTTCTGTCCCCCACCACTCTGAACAAGACTACAGATTCTTGAACTCCTCCTTCAGTCAAAGTTCCTCCCTGACCCGGAGGGACTGATCCATCTTTTTCCATTTGGGAACCATGACCTCAGACTGAAACAAGACGACTCTCATCCCAGCTTCACACTTGGCTGTGTACCACAACACAATGCCAAACAGTACCGTGACTACTACTGTCCTTCCTTTAAATAGTCAGTCAGACTGACGACATGATTACAGAC
>NW_013972997.1:0-269 GCF_001266775.1 Austrofundulus limnaeus | reverse complement strand
TTCGAATGTCTGAGATAAAATATGTCATGAACTTTCTCCTTCTACTGACTAAACTCCACAAACACAACAAACCCAACCTCAGTGTTTTCAGGGCCTAAAACTGCACTACCTTTAAAGCTATAAAACTGAAAGCTTTGTGTCAATTTAATTTGTAACCTTTTATTGTCTCTTACATATTTTGTACGTGCTCTCCTCAAGTCTGTGGTATTTGTGGTTGTATACTGTTGAATTGTAAATAAAGATAAATATGCTTATTACCAGCAGGGAGA
>NW_013972996.1:0-269 GCF_001266775.1 Austrofundulus limnaeus | reverse complement strand
AACGATGCCACGGGCACTTTAAAGGATTAAAGTTTTACTGACAAATTTAGCAGCATTTTGCAGATGTAAAACTGGACAAAAACACAATTTTTGTGCTATAATGGGACAAAAATAAGCTAAGCCCTTAAATTTTAATTTGAAATTATAGTGTACCCCTGACGAGTGGAAGTGGATTACCTGTGTTTTTATCGGGGGCCACCCTAGGATTTTCTATGGTCCCCATATTTAAACATTTCTTGACTCGCCTGTTTTCACCAGAGGAGGTAAAA
>NW_013972995.1:0-269 GCF_001266775.1 Austrofundulus limnaeus | reverse complement strand
CCCCGGTCTCCCCTAGCACAGGGGTGTCTAAGATGTTGTTTTAGGGGGGCACATACTGAAAATGAAAAGCATTCTGTGTTGAAAATTCAAGTCGGCCGCCATGGCTTCAATTAATCTGTTTTAAGAAATATTGAGCTGTCTGCATAGCTAAGAATGAGCAAAAACAAACAAACAAACAAAAAACATGTTGAATTCCAGTCACAACTCACTATTCAGCCATTTTTAAACATACAAAGCCAAAGTGTAGAAGTAGTTGAAAAGTTCAGGTT
>NW_013972994.1:0-269 GCF_001266775.1 Austrofundulus limnaeus | reverse complement strand
TGCAACAACAGCTGCTCACACTGCTCCAAACAGGCTGTGCACGCTGCGCACCAGTCAGTTTGTTCTTCATGCTGTTCCACTCCCTCGTTTCCTGGTTGTCGCTGGTCACTCCCACCTGAGTTGAGTTGACACACTTCAACACCAGAGCCCAGAGTGACGGGGAAACAAGCAGAGGTGAGGCAGTGTGGTCCAACAGTACTGGGAGGAGGGGACTTCAAGTTCAAGTTTATTTCTACAGCTCCAAGTCCCAACACACGTTGTCTCAGGAC
>NW_013972993.1:0-269 GCF_001266775.1 Austrofundulus limnaeus | reverse complement strand
TGGGTATGACTTGAGAGATTTTACAGATGAGCTGAAATTTGGGGTGGTAGCGGTTGAGAGTCTGTCACAACACATGTGTGACATTGCATGTTATTTCAAGGTTGTTGGTCTGCAGCTTTGGTGTGAAACGACTGTAAAAGCCAAAACGTGTGTAAAACTTTTACCCCACACCCACTGTGGCTGAGGCGGTCGTGTACAGCAGGTTGTGCCCACTGAGGTGAAGACCGGCGTCTGCTCAGCCGTCCACCTGTTTGACCTGCTGACCACGT
>NW_013972992.1:0-269 GCF_001266775.1 Austrofundulus limnaeus | reverse complement strand
GTCTACAGAAGAGAAAAACAAGTGTTGCAGAGAGAAGCCAAAGGCAGTGAAAGAGGCTTTGAGCTGATGAAACACAGCTGTGTGGCAGAATGACATCACTACTTCTGGTTGCTCTGCATCAAAAAACAACACAGACAGAGGACAAAGTATATGTGGTAAGACAACTGTCAGAATTATTGTTTGTGTTACAGTCTAAATTTGTACATGTAAGTCTATAAACATACATAAACTTGTTACAACGTTGCCACATTACAAGTACAAATCAAATT
>NW_013972991.1:0-269 GCF_001266775.1 Austrofundulus limnaeus | reverse complement strand
TTCAGTAAACTACAACGAAACTCAACATCCTTATAAAAAAGACCCTATCATAAAACCAAGTTAAAGTAGAACCTGTAAAGAAAAAAAGTTTATCTTACCAGGTGCTTTGATATGTCTGCAGAGGTCTGTGGTCATCCTTTAAATGAATCAGAATTACAGAAATTTGACCAGAAACACCTATGGTTTCTGTGGTAACTGCATTTCTGCTCAAAAATAACATTCAAAACAAAACATAAACCCAGTAAAAAACCTCCTAGTCCACTAAAGAA
>NW_013972990.1:0-269 GCF_001266775.1 Austrofundulus limnaeus | reverse complement strand
ATAAAGTCATTACAAAGTTTGTGTTGTTGAGAGCAGAGTTTAACACAAAGCTGTTATTTTACACAGGACACACAAAGACGCTGTCTGAGCTGAAGACATGCGGTCAAATGAGACTTCGTGTGTTTACTCTCTCCAGCTGAGACTGAACAAAAAGTTTTACAACAAGCTCATCAAAGTCGCTTCACACTTTAAAAATCAATTAGTGTGAAGATCAAACAGTTTGAGTGACAGACGGCAACAAATTAATCAGCGTCCTGAGGGACGAGTGT
>NW_013972989.1:0-269 GCF_001266775.1 Austrofundulus limnaeus | reverse complement strand
GCACCATGGACAGAGAAACCATCCACATGCAGTAACTATGTCATCTGCAGAGACAGGAATGCAACGTTGTGCAGTGGTGGTTATTGAACAAAAACTGACTTCTGAGCATTCTAGACCTTAAAAATCACAATAAAGATAATCCACGTAAAGCAAAAGGAAAGGAGTGCACAAAGACGAGGACTAACAGAGGCGCCAGAGTGAGCAGTAAACGTAGAGAGGAAGAGGGCAGCAACAGAATACAAACCACTGAGCTGCTGGTTGCAGCTGGA
>NW_013972988.1:0-269 GCF_001266775.1 Austrofundulus limnaeus | reverse complement strand
AGCTAAAATCCTCCTGCACCTCTGGTTCTATACAGAAACAGCTAAAATCCTCCTGCACCTCTGGTTCTATAAGAAAACAGCTAAAATACCCCTGCACCTCTGGTTCTATAAGAAAATAGCTAAAATCCTCCTGCACCTCTGGTTCTATAAGAAAATAGCTAAAATCCTCCTGCACCTCTGGTTCTATAAGGAGCTAAAATAGTCCTGCACCTCTGGTTCTATACAGAAACAGCTAAAATCCTCCTGCACATCTGGTTCTATACAGAAAC
>NW_013972987.1:0-269 GCF_001266775.1 Austrofundulus limnaeus | reverse complement strand
CACACACACAGAGGTGGGCAGATCAGGAATCAAAATAAATGGCCGAACACAACAAACAATAAACACAACTACCATATAAAACAGCAAACAACAACTGAAAAGAGAGAGACAGGACTTCTCCATGCGAGAGCTGTGAGAGCGTGGAGGGAGGGGGAGCAGCAGGAGAAAGTCTGGATTCAACAAACATCACATTAGTCACAGCGAGGCATCTCCACTCACTCCCCCGTCTACACAGAAATATAACATAAAGAATATTGAAGCATAATCCT
>NW_013972986.1:0-269 GCF_001266775.1 Austrofundulus limnaeus | reverse complement strand
TTGGGGGGTTTTTGTAGCCCAGATATGTAAATGTCACAACTGGCCCGGTTGGGGTTTTTGTAGCCCAGATATGTAAATGTCACAACTGGCCCAGATGGGGGTTTTTTGTGGCCCAGATATGTAAATGTCACAACTGGCCCAGTTGGGGTTTTTTTGTGGCCCAGATATGTAAATGTCACAACTGGCCCAGTTGGGGTTTTGTGGCCCAGATATGTAAATGTCACAACTGGCCCAGTTGGGGTTTTTGTGGCCCAAGATATGTAAATGTC
>NW_013972985.1:0-269 GCF_001266775.1 Austrofundulus limnaeus | reverse complement strand
ATCTGTAAGATTGAATTTATTTTTTCATTTTGTTTTAGATTTCTCCATACATCCATAAACCTGCAAAATGGGGTAAAATCTCTGTATAATCCATGGAACTTGAAATGTATGCGTTGTTTGAAGTCTGCATTTATCGATCACTTATGTCATTGCCCCACGCCGAAGGCTGTCCCAATTTGTGGGCTCCTTCATATTTTGCCAACAAATCCCTGAAAATGAAGGCTGCATCTGCGTATCCTTCCTGGGATATCCCAGGATTCAATGCGTCG
>NW_013972984.1:0-269 GCF_001266775.1 Austrofundulus limnaeus | reverse complement strand
AACTCAAGAATCACAGCACACAGACGAGGAAGACACCGTCACCACACCGCCACCGGACCTCAGTGACTGCAAACAAAGAGAAAAAAACAAACAATTAACCAATATAACAATATCAAAAAAGGACAAATCAGCCCGACTACAATAAACAAAAAGGGCTGTAAACAAAAGTAAAAAAATAAAAATCAGACAATACAAGTTAACATTAAGACCAGGCGTGGCCCTGCCACGCTACAGCGGGAGATGAAACGGGCGCGCCGATGCCACACCCC
>NW_013972983.1:0-269 GCF_001266775.1 Austrofundulus limnaeus | reverse complement strand
CATATTAAAACAAAGAGAGAGAAATCGAAATAAAAAAAACACACACTGTTGCAATATTGTTTTTTATTTATATAAGCGCATTTAAATAACAAGTCACGGGTGTTTTCTTTTTTTATATATAAGAAAAACCAAAGAAGCGGTACACAACATTTGTTGTCATTGTTCTATCTCGGACATAACATCTAATAACGCCAAATGTGTTCTTCCTTTGGAAGCGTGTACACCGTAACGGAAATGTTTGTGCGTCCGAAAAAGCGTGTCAACACTTT
>NW_013972982.1:0-269 GCF_001266775.1 Austrofundulus limnaeus | reverse complement strand
GACTAAACTGATGTGAAATCATAAGACTTGAAAACTGTTATCCTTTTGCTACTATAAAGACAATAACTCTAAAAGCAGAGCTTTGAAATGTAACTCTGTAATCTGTAACTAATGTACGAATTTATTTGTTTTTGTCTTTTTTAATCAGATTTGACTTTTTTCAAGGACAATCACAGGCGTCAAAATATCTCCAAGTTCTCAGAAATACTGACTGTTTTTTTTGTTGTTGCTCCATTTGCTGGATGACTCAGTCTGTTTAAATAAAATAG
>NW_013972981.1:0-269 GCF_001266775.1 Austrofundulus limnaeus | reverse complement strand
TTTTATCTGAATTAGAGGATGTTTAATCTGAATTAGAGGATGTTTAATCTGAATTAGAGGATGTTTAATTTGAATTAAAGGATGTTTAATCTGAATTAAAGGATGTTTAACCTGAGTTAAAGGATGTTTTATCTGAATTAGAGGATGTTTAATCTGAATTAGAGGATGTTTAATTTGAATTAGAGGCTGTTTAATTTGAATTAAAGGATGTTTAATCTGAATTAAAGGATGTTTAATCTGAGTTAAAGGATGTTTAATCTGAATTAAAG
>NW_013972980.1:0-269 GCF_001266775.1 Austrofundulus limnaeus | reverse complement strand
ATGTTGGTCCTGAAAGCAGCCGGTTGAACAGGTTCACTGTCCGGAATCAGGAGCGCTTCTTGTTGTAGTTCAACCAGCAGCCGGGAGCAGCTCAGCTTAAAACAAATAGCTTTCAAATATATCCTTATTTCTCTCACATCAGGTAAAGTTTTACTTTAGACTCACAGTCTGGGGTTCTTTTTGATTTCGGCTTCATCTTCAAGCGGAATTTTCGGTATTTTTGCACATTTTGGAAGCGGAAGTGAGTGTCCGGTGTAAATATTAACGCG
>NW_013972979.1:0-269 GCF_001266775.1 Austrofundulus limnaeus | reverse complement strand
ACCTCACATTGTGTGAATCATCTGTAGTGCTTACTCATTTTAAAGTGTTCTTACATTTGCACTATTTTAAATTTTATTTTTGTAGAAGTACTATGATAAATTTCAGTGTGTCTGAGAGTTTATTCCTTTGAATGTTTGATGACACCCAGTTGTACTTTATTTGAAAAACAAACAATCATAGGTGATGTAGTTCCAAGAAAAACTGTTGCAAAGAGTTGAACGAGCAACAAAAGTGTGATTTTCTAAAAAGAATTACATTAAAAAACTAC
>NW_013972978.1:0-269 GCF_001266775.1 Austrofundulus limnaeus | reverse complement strand
AGCATGTGAGTGCAGGGTCAAAGCAAGGCTGTTTCACTTTTCTTACCAGAAAGTGAAGCAGGAATAAGATGGGTTCACTCTCGCAGCTGCAATTCTCACTCCTTTTGATTGTGTTTGCCTTTATGGTGAACACTGTCTCAGCTCACTCTGTATTGTGTCTGCTGTACATTCATGTGCAGTACTGGATTAACTGAGACATAGTTTACTAAAAGCTCATGGCCTTTTTGAGGTATTGCTTAAGCATCAGGTGTTACATCAGGCTGTGGTAG
>NW_013972977.1:0-269 GCF_001266775.1 Austrofundulus limnaeus | reverse complement strand
TTCTGGGAAAAGTTTAGTCTGTAATTGTGCAGTTTTATTTTTTTTCTCTCATGCCAGCTTATAACAACACTTTAAAGAAATCTGCTTCAACAGATTTAAACAGCTTTCTGTTTTTTTCTATTTAAAGGTGCACCTGTTATTTTTTATTTTCTTTTTGGTTAAACGTGTTGATAACAGGTAATGTTTGCATAATCTTTAATCTAAAACTAAAATACGGTGACCGTGGTTCTGCAATAAAAACACTAGCGCGTAATTGCAGCTTCACGTAC
>NW_013972976.1:0-269 GCF_001266775.1 Austrofundulus limnaeus | reverse complement strand
CCCCCCATATTCCAAACTCTGCCAATCAAGTTAGGTCAAACTCCGTTCGCACCCAAGAAACTCCGCCTATAATACAAAGTTCGCCAATCACGTTAGGACAAACTCTGCCTACACCCAAGAAATTCCCCCTCCCCCATATTCTAAACTCTTCCAATCAATTTAGGACAACCTCTGCCTACACCCAAGAAACTCCACCTGTATTCCAAACTGCCAATCACAGTTAGGTCAAACTCCGCTTGCACCCAAGAAACTCCGCCTTTAATACAAAC
>NW_013972975.1:0-269 GCF_001266775.1 Austrofundulus limnaeus | reverse complement strand
GTGCACATCATTTAATCAATTTAATCATGGCACATAAATATATGCAATTACACATTAAGATTATCAAAAATAGATCTCTAAAAAAACAAGAATGTGTATTACATTAATTGTCATTCATGACATTCTTGCAGGAAGTGGAAAAGCGAATGATGCCAGTGTTGCAAATAGAAATAAATTTGTAAATACCGTCTAATAATATATAATCAGCATAAAGCACCTCATTCCGATCGAGCTGAATCAGATCAAAATATTCAATTTGGGGTGTTTAC
>NW_013972974.1:0-269 GCF_001266775.1 Austrofundulus limnaeus | reverse complement strand
TTTGGACACAGCCATGGTACATTCTGGCTAGTATGGTACATTTTGGCTAATATGGTACATCCTGGCTAATATGGTACATCCTGGCTAATATGGGACATCCTGGCTAATATGGTACATTTAGGCTAATATGGTACATTCAGGCTAGTATGGTACATTCTGGCTAATATGGTACATTTTGGCTAGTATGGTACATTTTGGCTAATATGGTACATTTTGGCTAGTATGGTACATTTTGGCTAATATGGTACATTCTGGCTAATATGGTACAT
>NW_013972973.1:0-269 GCF_001266775.1 Austrofundulus limnaeus | reverse complement strand
AGCTAAAGGATAAAAGTAGCTAGACGGCAGCTAAAGGATAAAAGTAGCTAGACGGCAGCTAAAGGATAAAAGTAGCTAGAAGGCAGCTAAAGGATAAAAGTAGCTAGAAGGCAGCTAAAGGATAAAAGTAGCTAGAAGGCAGCTAAAGGATAAAAGTAGCTAGACGGCAGCTAAAGGATAAAAGTAGCTAGACGGCAGCTAAAGGATAAAAGTAGCTAGACAGCAGCTAAAGGATAAAAGTAGCTAGACAGCAGCTAAAGGATAAAAGT
>NW_013972972.1:0-269 GCF_001266775.1 Austrofundulus limnaeus | reverse complement strand
TTCACAGGTGTCGAATTAGCCCGGGGACACTCTGGGAAAGACACCTCTGTGAAGGTCCCAGCATCACATGACACACTCCTGCTTGGAGCTCGTGCTTGTATGGCTATACTAAATATAAAAACAATTTTTAGAGATATCTCTGTAGTCACACACCAAGGTCTTGGCTATTCACCAAGGGAATGGTGACTACAAATTCTTATTGTGTCTCTCTGTGTGTGGCTTTTAAAAACACCTTGATTATGACATTGATTTTATTTTAGAAAATGCTA
>NW_013972971.1:0-269 GCF_001266775.1 Austrofundulus limnaeus | reverse complement strand
CAACTGCAGCTGAAAGTGTTTAACGAGCCAAACTTTACCTGAACTCGCTCAAAAATCTCTGCCTGCTCGTTGTCATTCAGCTGGGAGAGGTATTTTTGGATGGCTAGCTTCGCTCGAGGCGGGTAGAGACCTGGAAAGAGAAGTGAAGCAGATCTTGCGTCAGTACCTTCAGAAATAAAAACGCGCCGGGAGAGACAGTGAGGGGCGTGGCTTCAGGCTCACCCTCGATCCTCTCGCAGAGCTTGTGCAGGTCGTGCATGGGGCAAGCT
>NW_013972970.1:0-269 GCF_001266775.1 Austrofundulus limnaeus | reverse complement strand
TTTTCCACACAGAGGAACTACTCCTATTTTCCCTCAAAACAATATGTCAGTCTCCGTCTGCAACACGGTCACGTGACAAAATTCAACTTTCAGAATAGTGAAACAACAGGTTCGAACATGACGTATGCCGTACATGATGATGTATTTTGCTATGTGATGATGTAATTTGTTCAAAATCAAACAGCTCTTTTGAACGAATCTATGAAATAAAGGGCTCCTCAATATCTTGATCTTTTCAAAGTGTCATTAATCCCATCTGTAGTCATAGC
>NW_013972969.1:0-269 GCF_001266775.1 Austrofundulus limnaeus | reverse complement strand
GCAAATTGCTTGCTAAAAGCATCAAAACATTTTAAAACCCACAAGTTTTTGACACAATTTGAAGATTATTGACTAAAATAATAGAAAGTTTGTAAAAGTAGTTTTAAAACAAACAGAAAATTTAAAGTTTTAAAGAAAATGTTGGTTTTACTTACCCGGTTATCCTTAGAAGACATGATGTTTGTTGAATCTTGATTGAAAATCTCTGGATTATAATTTACCAACAAGAACAAGGCAGTTTGGACTTCGTTCGTTGAAAATCGCTTGGT
>NW_013972968.1:0-269 GCF_001266775.1 Austrofundulus limnaeus | reverse complement strand
GTCCAGGGTACCCCCCCCCCATGTGATGGACTGTCAACTGGTCCAGGGTACCCCCCCCCCCATGTGATGGACTGTCAACTGGTCCAGGGTACCCACCCCCATGTGATGGACTGTCAACTGGTCCAGGGTACCCACCCCACCATGTGATGGACTGTCAACTGGTCCAGGGTACCCACCCCATGTGATGGACTGTCAACTGGTCCAGGGTACCCACCCCATGTGATGGACTGTCAACTGGTCCAGGGTACCCACCCCCCATGTGATGGACT
>NW_013972967.1:0-269 GCF_001266775.1 Austrofundulus limnaeus | reverse complement strand
CTTGGGAAAGCAAAGCGCTAGTTGCATGAAATTCGAACGTTGTACATGTGAAAGTATGTGTAACAATATGGCTCGATCAAAACATACCTAACCAGCCTGTAAAAAATAGCTAAAAATCAATGTTTGTGGGAGACCCAGCTGGTCAATGCGCGACAGAGGAGATGTCCGCTGCTGCGGGGGAACTCCAGGCCGCTGTCTCAGGACGGCCTGCCTCTGTCACTGCGGGGGAACTCCCCGCAGGACAACCTGCCTCTGCTGCTGCGGGGGAA
>NW_013972966.1:0-269 GCF_001266775.1 Austrofundulus limnaeus | reverse complement strand
GGCAGGCCTCTTACTGGTCCTCAGTCAGAGAAGGATGGACTGCCCTCTCTGTGTTCAACATGACCGCCACAGCTACCTTCAAAACAGCAAAAATGGCGACAACAGCTGTTTTTAGACAAACTGATCTGAAATTTGCTAAATTACTGTAACTGAGCAAAATCCCTAACATGTAACATGCAAATCAAATCATTTCAATGGCCACCAGGTGGCAGGTGCTGTCAAAGTTTCCCCAGAATCCTTTGTAGTTCCCTTTTTCAACTCTGATAGTA
>NW_013972965.1:0-270 GCF_001266775.1 Austrofundulus limnaeus | reverse complement strand
TTTCTACACTCTGTTCACCTGCAGACATTACCCTCTGACATCACTTCCTGTTTCTGCACACACAAATATCTCACCAACTTCATCTCAGCGGAGGGATGTTTTAATGTTTTTGCAATGTATTCTCAAAAAAAATGCATTCATGGTTATTACAAAAACTTCATTTCACAGGCACTTTGTCATGTTTTTGAGGATTTGTAGTTTTACCAAGTTTATTTTTTTATAACTTGGTTTAGTGGAACCAGTTTGGTTAAGTAAATTTAACACTTCAGT
>NW_013972964.1:0-270 GCF_001266775.1 Austrofundulus limnaeus | reverse complement strand
GTTTTTATAGTGCAAAAAGACATCAAACGAAGCTTTTACACTACAGAAACACGAATTGAATATACATTCACCGTTTTAAACGTATAGTTTTAAAACACCGTGTTTCAAAAATCGACAAGCGTTATGCTAGCGATACCAGCTTCTTTTAAGCTGACGGGTGACCGGAAGTTCCGTGTTCGCCCTCAAACTCCGTCCGTCTTGTGGCTCGGAGTTTAGAACTGCAGGAAACAGCGTTTAAAACTCGCCCAAAATTCTTTGAAGCTTATCAAA
>NW_013972963.1:0-270 GCF_001266775.1 Austrofundulus limnaeus | reverse complement strand
TTAATCAAAGCAGCCTCTAGTTAATAAGAGGAGAATGTCCCACATTGGACCCATAAGTTGTCCGTGCCTGCTGTTTCATGCAGGGTCGCGGAGAGCCAGTGCTCCCCATGTTGACTGTTAAAAAGATCTAAATCACTTTGCCCATTAGTCTACCATCTCCACTGACTTGTTATCTCACTGGTTAATGTCGGGTTCACATAATTGTGCCAATTTTTGGCTCAATTTTGTCCTTCCAACAATCTCAAGGAGTTTGATAATAGTGATGGCTCT
>NW_013972962.1:0-270 GCF_001266775.1 Austrofundulus limnaeus | reverse complement strand
AACCCCTGAAAGGTTCACAACCTACAGTAACGTTACATTCCTTCAGTGAATGATAGAGCTTTAATTAACGTTACATATCAGTGAATGATAGAGCTTTAATTAACGTTACATATCAGTGAATGATAGAGCTTTAATAACAGTGATAAATACTGTCAGCAGCGTGTCAATAAATATCAGAGGAAAACAAAGAAAAGACTGATCTATAAAAAACCAGGACAGTCAGTCAGTAATCTGTTGGAATTAAACAAACATCTGTCTGTGCACACACAC
>NW_013972961.1:0-270 GCF_001266775.1 Austrofundulus limnaeus | reverse complement strand
CTACGGTTTGACTTGGAAACATTACAACACGGTTCAACAAATCCATCCACAGACAGGAGCAGACTAAAACCCTGCTTCTTATTTTCAGCAGTTATGCTTAAATGGACATAAATGACATTGTAGTTTTTTTATCAGATCAAAGTTACCTGAAGACAACAGGAGAGTTGCAGCTGTGTAATTAACCAATTAACCTCATTCATTTTTATTGTGTTAGAGCAAATGATGTCATTTTAACAGAGGGGTTATATTGACCGGATCAATTTTTTATGG
>NW_013972960.1:0-270 GCF_001266775.1 Austrofundulus limnaeus | reverse complement strand
TATACTTATTTTACCCGCTGTATTTGAAACATTAAGGATAGTGGTCCTTCAGTACAAAGACCTTTCCTTTAAAACTAAAGAAAAATAAAAGAAAATCTCCAATTAGGCAAAACTAATTAAATGTTTTTTTGAGTGCCATGTTTTAATGTCCAGAGTTAATTTTACTTTTACTCTGCGTAATTCAAGACAGAAACTTATTTTGATGTCAAATTTGCTGTGGAAAAATATACGTTTATTGGGCCTCATGCAAGAACATGTTCGTATTCTTAT
>NW_013972959.1:0-270 GCF_001266775.1 Austrofundulus limnaeus | reverse complement strand
CCCATTGTGCAGCACTTCCTGACAGGAGGCACTCTGGAAGACTGGGCTCAGTCAGCTGCGAAGGAATGTGACATTCCTTTCTAAAATTACGGATGTTTCTTTGGATTTCTGCCTTTTTCTTTTGTGGTGTCTGGAGAAAGTGTTTCCAGACACCAACAATGAGTATAAACACTAAATGTGATCAACAATAGATGGTTACAGACAGAACACTAACAGTTTGTATCGGTGATTTATTGTTTTTAAGATCTGACATTTTCATTCTTTTCTTTT
>NW_013972958.1:0-270 GCF_001266775.1 Austrofundulus limnaeus | reverse complement strand
CCTGTGTTCTTTAGTGCCTGTGTTCTTTAATACCTGTGTTCTTTAGTGCCTGTGTTCTTTAGCGCCTGCGTTCTTTAGTGCCTGTGTTCTCTAGTGCCTGTGTTCTTTAGTGCCTGTGTTCTTTAGCGCCTGCGTTCTTTAGTGCCTGTGTTCTCTAGTGCCTGTGTTCTTTAGCGCCTGTGTTCTTTAATACCTGTGTTCTTTAGTGCCTGTGTTCTTTAGTGCCTGTGTTCTTTAGTGCCTGTGTTCTTTAGTGCCTGTGTTCTTTAG
>NW_013972957.1:0-270 GCF_001266775.1 Austrofundulus limnaeus | reverse complement strand
GTTCCTAATAGTCCTTTTTGGTTTGTACTGTAGTTATTTATGAGAATCTGGGGGTCTAGATCTTATTTATTAGATGAAGTTGGAGGTTAATTATGTCTCACTTGCTTTCAGGTTTCGTTTTGTCTTGATTGGTTATGTATAATGCTAATGTTTAAAGGTTTAAGGTTGTTGGCAGTATTTGTTTTCCCAAGACAGAATGTTCAAGTTTTGCATGCAAAACTATAAAGTCATTTATGTAGAAATTTTTGAGTTACCATATACACTCACCGG
>NW_013972956.1:0-270 GCF_001266775.1 Austrofundulus limnaeus | reverse complement strand
CCCATTAAGTTACACACACTGGGAGGGGGGCGAGAGGAGCATGAAAGAAAGAAAGCTGGAGAGAGCTGGATTATAGTTCGACCCGCCTTAGGCGAGTTGTAAATCACACAACTGTACGAGGCCTGGATGGACGCCAAGGCAACACACAAATGTTACGTGTGCGCAGACGGCAAAGAGCAGCTTAAGGGGCAGTGCAGCACCAGCACCTCGGGGCTTGTTGGAGGGCCTGAACTAACCTTCGCCACTCTTCATTTTGTGTGTGTGTGTGTG
>NW_013972955.1:0-270 GCF_001266775.1 Austrofundulus limnaeus | reverse complement strand
CATACCATGATATCACACCATGATATCATACCATGATATTTATACCATGATATCATACCATGATATCATACCATGATATCACACCATGATATCATACCATGATATTTATACCATGATATCATACCATGATATCATACCATGATATCATACCATGATATTTATACCATGATATCATACCATGATATCATACCATGATATTTATACCATGATATCATACCATGATATCATACCATGATATCACACCATGATATTTATACCATGATATCATAC
>NW_013972954.1:0-270 GCF_001266775.1 Austrofundulus limnaeus | reverse complement strand
CAATAAACAGCGTGTGACCGCTGCGTAAAGCTGTAATGATGCGGGCTAACGAGCGCCCAGGCCCGGAGACAGACACGCCTCTTGTGTTTTATTCATTGGCCCCTTCAGAGTGCTGTAAAGTTTCATAGCTGCATTTCACGACACCCTTTCTGCAGCTGCCAGTCTTTTTCCACACCCAGGTGCCTCGCTTTGGACGCTGGCGGAACGCGGGGTGGGAGGAGGAAGAGTGTGTGCGCGTGGTGCATTTTAGCGCACGTGTTTGTGTGTGAA
>NW_013972953.1:0-270 GCF_001266775.1 Austrofundulus limnaeus | reverse complement strand
TCTTTATCATGTCTCCATCCTGTCCCTATCATGTCTTTATCATGTTACTATCCTGTCCCCATCATGTCTTTATCATGTCTCCATCCTGTCCCTATCATGTCTTTGTCATGTTACTATCCTGTCCCCATCATGTCTTTATCATGTCTCCATCATGTCTCTATCCTGTCCCCATCATGTCTTTATCATGTTACTATCCTGTCCCCATCCTGTCTCCATCATGTCTTTATCATGTCTCCATCATGTCTCTATCCTGTCCCCATCATGTCTCTA
>NW_013972952.1:0-270 GCF_001266775.1 Austrofundulus limnaeus | reverse complement strand
AACTAGTAAAATTAACCATTACTGGTCTAAAGTTTACACTAACCTGAACCAGAACTTAGTCCACACCATACCTCTAAACATAACTATTAAAATTAACCATTACTGGTCTAAAGTTTACACTAACCTGAACCAGAACTTAGTCCACATCATACCTCTATCAGAATAAAAATCAGTTTCAGACTTTATTACCTGAGTTCATCTAAGTTCACCTGAGTTCACCTGAGTTCACCTGTATGTCTGAAGCAGTTCAACAGCCAATCAGATCACATC
>NW_013972951.1:0-270 GCF_001266775.1 Austrofundulus limnaeus | reverse complement strand
ATGTTACTATTCAACATATTGCAGCTTTATAGATAATGCTAATAGTACTGATAAATCATGATAAATTAGCTTTCAAGTTACTTTTTTGTAAAGAATTGTTCAATTTGGTAACCTGAAAAATACGCAGAAAACCGATAAGGTTGAACACTCCACTCCACTCTGAACGTGTCTGGGTGTTTTCGAAGTCTAAACAAAATGGCTAGAGATCACGTGTTCAAAACATCATCAGGAAACTGTGATCTTTTAATATCAAGAAAGACATTTTAACAC
>NW_013972950.1:0-270 GCF_001266775.1 Austrofundulus limnaeus | reverse complement strand
AATAAAACGCACACACCTTCAGAATAAAACGCGCACACACCTTCAGAATAAAACGCACACACACCTTCAGAATAAAACGCACATACCTTCAGAATAAAACGCACACACCTTCAGAATAAAACGCACACACCTTCAGAATAAAACGCGCACACACCTTCAGAATAAAACGCGCACACACCTTCAGAATAAAACGCACACACACCTTCAGAATAAAACGCACACACCTTCAGAATAAAACGCACACACCTTCAGAATAAAACGCACATACCT
>NW_013972949.1:0-270 GCF_001266775.1 Austrofundulus limnaeus | reverse complement strand
CCCTTATTCAAAGTCATTTCACAAGGGCATGGGATGTGTGAAAGTGTTGAATGAGAAACTTTTCCTCACAATGATAAACAAAAATTACAAAAATAAGTGACACTGTGTACATTTTAATGTTGTTGATGTTTTCCAGACTGCAATGTGGATTCATCTCCAGTTGTCCCAGACAAGGCCAGTATCTCCATACCACCTCCTGATGCACACATCTTCACTACACGTCCTGATGCATGTGTCTTCACTACACGTCCTGATGCCACATCTTCACAC
>NW_013972948.1:0-270 GCF_001266775.1 Austrofundulus limnaeus | reverse complement strand
AATCTAAGTATATTAGTCTGAATAATTATTCATAATTGGACAAAGAAATGTCCGCAGCAGTTTTCCTCAGATTAAAACCTAGTAACAACAACCTTAAAATTAGTTTAAATATCGGAAGATTTTAGGATTATTTACATATTTCTGACCTGAATTAAGCAGATAAAGAGGAGTAATGAGGACACGGTGCTCTCCGTCCATTTTCAAGGGGGAATCAGATCGATGCAACATCCGTGCCGTCTGTTTATCGGTCCCCGGAACAACAAAAACACG
>NW_013972947.1:0-270 GCF_001266775.1 Austrofundulus limnaeus | reverse complement strand
TTGGCTAAATCTGATCTGGAGAAAGCACTTATTTTATATTTTACACAAGCTGTGGGACTTGTTAGCATACCTAACACTTATGGAGTGCTGTGGAGAAATAGAGTAAAACGAGACAAACAAACAAACAATACAATTTAATATCTTGACAACTCTTTAAGTGTTATTACACCTATAGAGAGCAGTTTTCCTCTTGGTCTCAGCTTCTGTTATACAACTAATGTCTGACTAGCCAAGTAAAATTTGCATGAATATTTATACCAATTCATTTGC
>NW_013972946.1:0-270 GCF_001266775.1 Austrofundulus limnaeus | reverse complement strand
AAATGGCGGCTGCCCTGACCCAGAAACCAGCAGCTTTGCCAACACGGAGCCAAACCTCCGTCTTTACGCTCACCAGCGTAATTTTTAATTAGCTTCACGTAACCCAAAGCAAGGCACACGATTTTATAAGCTAAAATCCGTGACTCTCTCACGGAAACAACAGGCAAGACGTTCTGCGCGCAGCAGATTAAACTGAATAAACAGCTAGCTTCCCTGTTAGCACTAAGCAGTGCTTCTCCACACAGCAGTGTGGATCAGACTGACTCGTCT
>NW_013972945.1:0-270 GCF_001266775.1 Austrofundulus limnaeus | reverse complement strand
GAATATGAACATGTTCTTGCATGAGGCCCAATAATCAAAACACATGCCTGAAAATTGTTCTTTCAAACATGTATATCCATAAACATGATCTGGGGTCAGATTTATAAAGCTTGCTTACGCACAAAACAGGTCCAGAAACATGTGTACACCACTTTTCACGCAAAGGTTCTGATTTATAAAACCCAAACTTAGTGTGAAAAGTCCCTCACGCCAGCTCTGACCCATGTGTACGTTCATTTTGGAGATGGGAAGCTGGTGGAGGGACGGGTG
>NW_013972944.1:0-270 GCF_001266775.1 Austrofundulus limnaeus | reverse complement strand
TGTCAGATGTGACATAATGTCGGATCGTGTCAGATGTGACATGATGTCGGAGCGTGTCAGATGTGACATGATGTCGGAGCGTGTCAGATGTGACATGATGTCGGAGCGTGTCAGATGTGACATAATGTCGGATCGTGTCAGATGTGACATGATGTCGGAGCGTCAGATGTGACATAATGTCGGATCGTGTCAGATGTGACATAATGTCGGATCGTGTCAGATGTGACTTGATGTCGGATCGTGTCAGATGTGACATGATGTCGGAGTGTC
>NW_013972943.1:0-270 GCF_001266775.1 Austrofundulus limnaeus | reverse complement strand
TTAGTTTCAGATCAGTTGACCTTAATTAGAATCACAGGAGCTGTCTGATGATAAATTATAGATATCCATGTTTAAGGTAAAGTCTTCATGTTCCTGTGACTACAGCTGCAAATATCATTAAAAAATGGAAAGGTGTGGGTCAACGTCCCATGATGTGGACGCAAGAGGAAATGCAACCCCAGGTTTATCTTACAGATAGTGCTAAGTGCTGGTATTCAAATGGTATTTTTAAGTTAAGGGAAAATAATTCTAATCTAAGGAGGTTCTTTC
>NW_013972942.1:0-270 GCF_001266775.1 Austrofundulus limnaeus | reverse complement strand
GTGTGTCTGGTGTGAACAATAATTATTTTCACATCATGAACAGTTGCTCAGAATCACCTCTAAGTGTCGCTAATGGAACCAGAACCACAGAAAGGTGCGTACGCCAGCCCTGGAGTTGGCATGGGGCTGCACACTTTCCCACATTTAGTTGAGTTTTGATACATCCGGAGTTTTGAATGGATAATGACGTATGCAATGTTTTTGTGCGTACGCACCATTGATACATGAGGCCCCTGGAGAATGCTCAGTGAAAAGTGGATATACAAAAGT
>NW_013972941.1:0-270 GCF_001266775.1 Austrofundulus limnaeus | reverse complement strand
CAAAAATATTATCATTACAATCAAAAACGCATCTGGGATGCAGAGCATGCTGTTTTCTTTCCCAAGCTTTAAAATGAAGGCAACAAATGCAAAACTTTCCCTATCATAAATCCAACTTATTTTTTTCCTCAGAAAATGAAAATACATCTGCATTTTGTCTATCCATTCATTCAAATAGAGACTGTTTAAATCAATGTGAGCTGAATCTATAAATTGACTTCACATTAACAGTTTTGTGATTAAACTTTTTCAGCTTCTTCAGCAGCGTTC
>NW_013972940.1:0-270 GCF_001266775.1 Austrofundulus limnaeus | reverse complement strand
AAACCTGACAGTCTCAAATATTAACAATGAATTAATTTTAATGACACTCTAGATGTTTAACCTCGGGACTAATTTAAGATGGAGGCCACAGGAAATCAACTTTACCAAATACAGCAAATTGTTATAAATTGGTCAAATTCCCACTCACAGTAGTAGAGTTAAAGTTTCTTGTGGCAATAAATAATAGTCACGCTAAATAAATACTCTGAGTGCTAATGCATTTTGTGAAACCTAGGTTTAGGGTTAGGGGTCAGGGTTAGGCCGTAGACC
>NW_013972939.1:0-270 GCF_001266775.1 Austrofundulus limnaeus | reverse complement strand
AAAACTCCAACCTGAGGCAGTGATGAGTGCGTCTTCAGGGACAGGTGTCTTCCTGCTGTCCCTCACGTCCATCCCTGTCTGCTACCTGTCCAACTCACTGGTTTACAGCAACAGGTGAGCAGAACTGCTGCTTCTCAACACTTAAAGCCTCTCTCTGTTTTTAACGTCTCACTGATCTGCCGCATCCAGTGTTGAAGCCTTCCTGTTCGCTGGCAGCTCAGCGGTTCTGGTTCTGTTCACTTCAGCCCGTTTCATGGTGAAGAAGAGAGC
>NW_013972938.1:0-270 GCF_001266775.1 Austrofundulus limnaeus | reverse complement strand
AACTGTGAGTGTTCATGTTTGATTAGTTCATGTCCGCAAAAGCCTGCAAAAAAACAACAACAACAAAAAAAGTGCTTTCAGCTGAGCGTGTGTAAGAGTTTGTGTCTCTGGGCACATGTGTGCGGTCATGCATACGTGTGTGTGTGTCCGATGGACCTCCTGAGTGCTGGTGTCAGACAAAAGCAACCCCCTCACCCCCCTTCCTTCCCCCCCTCCTGCTCTATCTGTCTCACTCATTGCATCTTTCTCTTTACGGGACAAATTTACCGC
>NW_013972937.1:0-270 GCF_001266775.1 Austrofundulus limnaeus | reverse complement strand
GTGTATGGTTTGCACTAGAGTGTGACGCCTTCACAGGTACGGGCCTTCAGATCTGGGTTTCTTTTTTTTTCCTGCTCTGGCAGCAGGCCAACCAGCCACCTGTGAGGTTGTTTTCCCGGAGGCTCCTGAGCAAAGGCAAGCGCTGTGGCTGAGGCTGCATCTGACAATTAGAAGAAGAGCAGCGAGCGGAGGAACATAACTCTCAGACTGCTGCACTCCAGTTAGTGGTAAAAGGGTTAGGAAGTGGTTTGCCATGTGTGTGTGTGTGTG
>NW_013972936.1:0-270 GCF_001266775.1 Austrofundulus limnaeus | reverse complement strand
TACCTCAGTGCTGAGGGTCTCATTATGACCTCACAGTGCTGAGGGTCTCATTACGACCTCACAGTGCTGAGGGTCTCATTATGACCTCACAGTGATGAGGGTCTCATTACGACCTCACAGTGCTGAGGGTCTCATTGTGACTTCACAGTGCTGAGGGTCTCATTATGACCTCAGAGTGCTGAGGGTCTCATTATGACCTCAGAGTGCTGAGGGTCTCATTGTGACCTCAGTGCTGAGGGTCTCATTATGACCTCACAGTGCTGAGGGTCT
>NW_013972935.1:0-270 GCF_001266775.1 Austrofundulus limnaeus | reverse complement strand
CTGGATCTGTTTGTGGACCCACTGAGGACCTGAACCTGTTTGTGGACCCACTGAGGACCTGGATCTGTTTGTGGACCCATTGAGGACCTGAACCTGTTTGTGGACCCACTGAGGACCTGAGTCTGTTTGTGGACCCACTGAGGACCTGGATCTGTTTGTGGACCCTCTGAGGACCTGGATCTGTTGGTGGACCCACTGAGGACCTGAGTCTGTTTGTGGACCCACTGAGGACCTGGATCTGTTGGTGGACCCACAGAGGACCTGTCTCCA
>NW_013972934.1:0-270 GCF_001266775.1 Austrofundulus limnaeus | reverse complement strand
TAGCCGGTGGTGATCCGCGGCTGCAGTCAATCCTGGCGGCAGTTTTGCGGTTCGGCCTCGGTCCAAAGGTGGTTCCAACCACGCAGAGCCTCTTGTTGTTGTTGTTAAAGACACGCCTCCAGGCTCCGGGTGTCAGGCCGCTCCGATGCACGCCCTCCGAGGCGCCTTGACCGGGTGAAGACGACAGGAAAACCCGCGGATCATGGTCCGACCACCAATGCAGAGCAGGTCCTCAGGCTGCTGTCACCACAAAAACTTTTTTGGACCCAT
>NW_013972933.1:0-270 GCF_001266775.1 Austrofundulus limnaeus | reverse complement strand
GTTTTGTGTGTCCGAACCTTGCTAAGCTAAGTTCTTTGTTATTTTTATGACAGTGTTCCCGCCTCCGAGATTGTGTGTTCTCGGGAGGTTATGTGTGTAAAAATACGCGTATAAGATGTGTGTAAAAAATATGCGTATAAGTGAAGAAAAGTGTATGGGATGCATCCCTTGTGTAGTGTGAGTTAGCCGTGACTCTGTGGCTACATAAACTGGTCAGCACGGAGACGTTTGTGCTGCCTGGATTAGCTGCAGTAGGGCGCGGTCGTACGA
>NW_013972932.1:0-270 GCF_001266775.1 Austrofundulus limnaeus | reverse complement strand
CAACAAATAAATAATATATCAAACACAAATGTCCTTACTTTTTGTGCCAGTTTTGTTTCCCTTGTGTTTTTCCAGCAATCTCTGTAATCACTGCACTCCTCCTCAGTCAGTTTGTTCTCCTCAGCTCCTGCTCTGCCCGCTCTCAACTGCTCCCTCTTCTGCCCAGGTGTTACCACTCCTCTCATCAGCCTCCTGTCTAAAGCTGCTCAGCTTTCACTTCGTGTCCTCTCTGGCATTGCTGAGCTTTACATCAGGAACCATAAACTCCCC
>NW_013972931.1:0-270 GCF_001266775.1 Austrofundulus limnaeus | reverse complement strand
AAAGTGTTTATATTGTTGTCACGTAGTTGGAAACACACACAGAACGCAGGCCAGCGAGGTGCACACACACAGCTGAGAATAAAATGTGTGAATTGTCTAAGAAACATTTTAACTCTCACTGAGAAAAAAAAACTTTGTCAACTCAGTAGATTAATGTGGAACATCTCAGCTGTGATGATTCCTCTGCTCCACAATATGCAATATTTATTGCTGCGTAAAGTTGTGTGGATCAATCAGCTGTTCCCAGTCCCACAACGCGGCAGAAACTCG
>NW_013972930.1:0-270 GCF_001266775.1 Austrofundulus limnaeus | reverse complement strand
TCTTATGATCATGTTTAACACAGTTATAGAAGAATGTTTTTTTGACACATTTGTCAACACCAAAAAGTACATCTTACAATCATTAAAATCTGATGTCATTCCATGTTTGATCTTTTTTGTGAAGAAGGAAGTTGCGCTCCATGTCTTCTTTTGAGGTTTTTCTATTGATTCATTCAGTTGTTCAAGGTGCAGCACCACCACAGGCGGGAGTGGGAACAGGTTGTTCACTGGGTTTAGTGTGTTTGACAAAGTGCATTATAAATATGAACG
>NW_013972929.1:0-270 GCF_001266775.1 Austrofundulus limnaeus | reverse complement strand
AACTGCCCATCACTACTTGAACTACAACAAGAGCTACCCCTCTCTCTGTAGCTGTGAGGTGTCATGCTACATATTGTGTTTGACACATGTGCACTGTTATAAAGAACTTGTGAGATTTACTTGAAATAGTCCTTGTAACAACTTGCACTTACTTTTGTTAAGTAAATTAAAAGGCTACAAATTCATATAATATTTACTCATCATTACCCAGCAAAATTACAGTTGAACATTTGTGAATAAATCAGGTAAATTTTACTTAATTTGATCAAG
>NW_013972928.1:0-270 GCF_001266775.1 Austrofundulus limnaeus | reverse complement strand
TCTGTGCTCCGTTCAATTATCAGCATAAAAGGTTCCACACATCCATTAAAAAGGCAAGTTGTCTAGTTGAGCCAGAAAAGTCCAGCAGAGAGCAAACAGATGACTCTTCATCAGGATTTAAAAGTCCTTCTCTCTCCAGGTTATAAAAAAGTGTGTGGAATGGATCAATGACTTGATGTACACGTCTCTCCATAAGCGTTTGATCCTGGAAGAACAAGAGACATGATTAAGACATAAGACAAGATGAAAAATGTTTTCACTTATATTTAT
>NW_013972927.1:0-270 GCF_001266775.1 Austrofundulus limnaeus | reverse complement strand
CAGACTGTGTGCAGTTTTGCAGACTGTGTGCAGACTGTGTGCAGACTGTGTGCAGACTGTGTTCAGACTGTGTGCAGTTTTGCAGACTGTGTGCAGACTGTGTGCAGACTGTGTTCAGACTGTGTTCAGACTGTGCAGACTGTGCAGACTGTGTTCAGACTGTGTTCAGACTGTGCAGACTGTGTGCAGACTGTGTGCAGACTGTGTTCAGACTGTGTACAGACTGTGTACAGACTGTGTGCAGACTGTGTGCAGACTGTGTGCAGACTG
>NW_013972926.1:0-270 GCF_001266775.1 Austrofundulus limnaeus | reverse complement strand
CCTAAATGCAAACGTTCTTCATATCAGAAGAATCTCCTCAACACTTTCTAGAACTTAAGCTGCTAACATTACCTGCACTGCACCTTTACTACTAAATACACTTTGCCTGTGTGTGTTTGCGTGTGTGCGTGTGGGTGGTGGGGTGGGGTTGTGGGGGCACGTTTTTGCTACATCGTGGGAACCAATTTCTAGGAAAACGCAGCCTCATGGGGACCAATGCTCAGTCCCCATGGGATGCTAATTTTGGATGAGGGCTTTGGTTTAGGACCA
>NW_013972925.1:0-270 GCF_001266775.1 Austrofundulus limnaeus | reverse complement strand
CGTCAGGAAAGGAAAGGCATAAAAAATGGCTGCTGTATAAATACCTCGAGGCAAGAAGCATTTAATGACCTCGGTTATTAACCGGAGCTAAAGATGAGGATTTAAACCTGATCAATAAGGAAAATACCCATGAATGAAGTATTGCTTTTAGTTCTATTTGTGCAGATTGTGCATGAAAAACATCAGTGTTGCAATGAATAGTCTTTTTTTATTAAACTACTTTGTTGATTTAGTTTTGTTTTCACTGACATTAGTCACAGAGGTGATGAT
>NW_013972924.1:0-270 GCF_001266775.1 Austrofundulus limnaeus | reverse complement strand
TCAGAATCACATCCAGTTTGCGACTCAACTCCCCCAGCATCGGAGTCCAGTTATCATATATCAAAATATATACAAATCTTCCACGTCTTCAACAGAAAGTGGCGCCAAACAGATGAGGTTCCAACCCCAAGAACCAGCCACCCAGCCAGCCGCCACCATTCTACTGGGACAGCTGCGCTCCCCTTGCTTCAATCTAAATGTGGAAAAAATAGTAGTGATTGCGTTCAGAGACCAGTTGACCAGGGGTCAGATTTATAAAACTGGCGTACG
>NW_013972923.1:0-270 GCF_001266775.1 Austrofundulus limnaeus | reverse complement strand
CTGTTGTTACTTGCTGTTACCTGTTGTTACCTGTTGTTACGTGCAGTTACCTGTTGTTACCTGCTATTACCTGTTGTTACCTGCTGTTACCTGCTGTCACTTCCTGTACCTGCTGTTACCTGTTGTTACCTGCTGTTACTTGCTGTTACCTGTTACCTGTTGTTACCTGCTGTTACCTGTTACCTGCTGTTACCTGTTTTTACCTGTTGGTACCTGCTGTTACCTGCAGTTACCTGCTGTCACTTCCTGTACCTGCTGTTACCTGTTGTT
>NW_013972922.1:0-270 GCF_001266775.1 Austrofundulus limnaeus | reverse complement strand
AAATCATCATTTCAATCAGCTACAGATATTTCTATAATTTTAAAACTAAATGATTTGTGTTTCTTCTGACATCTGTGCTTAATAAAAGTGAAAGCATCTGGTGTGTGAACTTGAACTTTGTGAATTTATGTATTTTTTTATGCTGACACTGATCAATTAGGGATTTTTTTTTAAAAAATTTAATATCTGTTGCACCTCACAGAAATATTTCAAATGTTTGGTAGATAAATTAAATTCACTTCAGTTTATGGAGCACCAAAACACAACAAT
>NW_013972921.1:0-270 GCF_001266775.1 Austrofundulus limnaeus | reverse complement strand
TCCTCGTCTTTCAATTTGTCTTTTTCCCTTTTAAGTTTTGGTTCTAGACTATCTATCTCCTTGTTTAATGTATACAAGTCTCTGATAATCTGACTTTCTTTCTTTTGTAATTTTATAATTTTAGATGTTTTTAAGGGCTTGTTCTTTTTATAATAATTTAACTTATAATACACATCTTCTAATTCAAACCATGTTTTGTTTCTTTCCCAAACGAGTCTGTCTTCTTTGTAAAACAGGTGGTTGAAAGTCTTTGAAATCTTACTGTCTTCT
>NW_013972920.1:0-270 GCF_001266775.1 Austrofundulus limnaeus | reverse complement strand
ACTCAGTGACCAGTCCTCAGTGAAGGTTGAGTTTCATTAACACCAATTTAACACTAACATTAATTAGCAGTTAATGAAATATTAGCTAAAAAGCATGCTTGGCTCAACAAAATGCAAAATAACCTACACATTCTACTCTTGTTATTAGAGCTGGTAAAAACGGTTCACTTTGAAGAACCGGGTTCATTTGAGTCGATCACTAAAATAACCCAGTTCATTTGAGTCATTTGAGTCCAAGTCCTGCATTGCACTGCACCCTCCCCATTAAAA
>NW_013972919.1:0-270 GCF_001266775.1 Austrofundulus limnaeus | reverse complement strand
CACACACACACACACTCATCCCTCATCCTCTGTAATTAAGCCTTCATCATTGATTCTGGAGGCGTTTTTTTGCTGTGTAACCTAACACCAGCAGCAACATTTCTTGCATTTATAACACAAGTGAGTGTGTCTATCTTATTTGTTTCGTGCAAGTGTGTGTGAGTGCCAGTGCGTGTATAGACACACACACACACAGGATCGTGTTTCCTTGGATACACTGATGGGCTCTCAGACTGCTTGTAGCGGTCCATTAGAGATCAATGGGATCCC
>NW_013972918.1:0-270 GCF_001266775.1 Austrofundulus limnaeus | reverse complement strand
TTGAACAAATACTTGGCCCCTCTATGAATACGGTGGCCCCTTCGTGGCCCTGTACACTGAAAAATCCTAGATCCGCCACTGGCATCAAGTGGTCACCACATGGCTGCAAACAAACAACTAAAATATTATTTTCTTCTATAGTTTATTCAAACTGAAATGCCAGCAGGATTTTTAAATTTACCAGTTCACATAAACTGCCGGTGGGGACGTCATCCTGCCCTGCTGCCTGAAATCCTCCTCCACCTGTAAACCCTGCACTGTAAACTGAAG
>NW_013972917.1:0-270 GCF_001266775.1 Austrofundulus limnaeus | reverse complement strand
TACTAAAATAATAGCAACACAGACTTTCGAAGGGAAGAGCAACTTTAACACAGACACAAAATCGTTAATATTGTAAGGAGTTCTTCAGATAGTGGTTCTAGTTTTCATTCAAATACAGTTCATAAAATTTCACCTTAGTGTGCAACCTCTGCTGGGGCGACTACGTTGTTGTTAGAGAATCTCGACAGATTTCAATGAGACATGATATTCGTTTGACTCAAAACACTCAAAATTAAAAACCTAGCATTCCTTGAACACACACACACACAC
>NW_013972916.1:0-270 GCF_001266775.1 Austrofundulus limnaeus | reverse complement strand
TTCAGTTAGCTGAAATTTGGTGTGGCAGTAGCTGAGAGTCATCCCTAACACATCTCATGAGCTGTTGCAGCACTGCGGGAGGTTGCACAAAATATTTGACCAAAATGACTCCAACTCTGTCTTTTCTCATCATCAGATTATCCTAGCTGATTTCTTTATTAAGAAGCATTTAAAAAATTCAGTTGACTAGCAGATTAATTTGAATCTCTTCCTGTTTGACAGGTTTTATTTGTCAGGTTTTTTGGAACAGGACTGTGAACTCCCTCCTGC
>NW_013972915.1:0-270 GCF_001266775.1 Austrofundulus limnaeus | reverse complement strand
ACAGAGCCTTGTGTAAGTTTGCTCATGAAGAACAAAAACAGACAATAAAATCATAGAAGGAGCAAAAATAAAATCTGCGTTCGCCCTTTCTGTCAGTTAACAAAACCCTGAACTCCATCTGAAACTTAAATGGCTCTAACAGCTGTGTGCTCCTCCGTCTACAACCATAGAGACTCCAGCAAAAGGAGCTCTGAGGTTTTCATTGTGATGTACTGTCTCGTCACCACATTCACAGCGTAAACATTTGGCAATTGGCTAAGAATATATTTC
>NW_013972914.1:0-270 GCF_001266775.1 Austrofundulus limnaeus | reverse complement strand
ACTTAATCCTCATTTTGTTATGATGGCTCACATTTTCTATTCAGAAGTTGTAACTGTTGAAAACTGCATGTTTAAGTTTAACAGACAATAAGGAGCTCCTGAAGACAGAAACAAAGATAGTTGTAGTTTATTAGTTTATTCTGACCCCAGTCCTTACTGTTACACTTCACATGCAACTATTTGTGCAAAATACAGCGTTGCTCTCAGTTTGTGGTTCCCTTCAGCAGTCAGCTGTGACTCTGCAGCCAATCAGAGCGGTGTAAATGAACA
>NW_013972913.1:0-270 GCF_001266775.1 Austrofundulus limnaeus | reverse complement strand
AGACAAACCATGACAAAAAGTGCTTTAGAATCAAAATAAAATGGGCCTGATTGGACTACAAAACAGTTGTATTATGATGAGACAGTCCTTACAAACAATTAGTTAGAAGTAGTTCACGTTTTTTTGTTAAAGTTTTTGTTTTTACACTGCACCATGGCCATTTGAAGCACTTATAACTATGCTTATATTTTTTCTTAGTTCTTTCTTCAGGATTGGTCAGTATATAAATGTACACTGGTCAGCCTAACTAAAGAAAAAAAAACCTTTTAT
>NW_013972912.1:0-270 GCF_001266775.1 Austrofundulus limnaeus | reverse complement strand
AGATTTTTATTCAACGTTATCATCAGCTTTCTTAACAGTATTATTTATGCTTCTGCTGCTGTCATATGGACCTTTGAAATAAAAACTTAAATCTTAAATAAAAATTCACGCATCTCCATCCTCCTCATGACCCTGACCCACAGACCCATCCCCGACAAGAGACATTTCAACTGCATGACAGTCACGCTTTGGGTACTCGCAGGGCGCACCCACCTCGTCAGTGTGGTTGTTATAAAAAGTTCACTTTTTAAAAACAGTATTTGTCATGCG
>NW_013972911.1:0-270 GCF_001266775.1 Austrofundulus limnaeus | reverse complement strand
AGTGGTTCGTGTTGACAAACTCAATAACAACAAGTCTGTATTTTGTTCTGCCATACATGTCAACCTCTTCGGACGTTTACCTTTATAAAAATCCTCAAAAATCTGTAAATTTTGCAAAAAAATCCATACAACTTGCATGGGGGGGCAAATAAACCTTAGTTTACCATAGTACCTTACGCTGTCCAAATTGTTTTTAGGGGTTCAAAATTGGGGTGGGTGGGACATAGTTCGGGGAAGTTGCTCTTCAACTCGCCTAGAGCACAAAAATGG
>NW_013972910.1:0-270 GCF_001266775.1 Austrofundulus limnaeus | reverse complement strand
GAGACCACCCGCGGAAGTGGATTAGCCATAAAATCTTCTGTACCTGTGTATTCCCATAAAACTGCAGAACATATGAAGTACTTTCAGCTATCACTTGTCTCGGTATAGATGACACATTGTTAATATCCAGAAAATACTGTTGTGAGTTTATTCACATTTAGTTGGAGCTGGGTTTTAGAATTCATGTACCATATTCATGACTCAACTTTATGCAAGATAAAAAAGTCACTCAATGGTTATCCGATCAAGTTGTTGCACATTGATATTGAT
>NW_013972909.1:0-270 GCF_001266775.1 Austrofundulus limnaeus | reverse complement strand
CCCACTTACCCCCCTGCCTACAGCTGCAGCTGCTGCTCTGACCAGGAGAACCAGTTAAACCAGCAGAACCAGAGACAGTGGGTTTGACAAGAACACCAAGTTTACTGGTTCTGTTGGCCTCACAAGTCCCACAGCTTTACTTGTTCTCCTAGCTCTACTGGTTTCACTTACTGGTCCTACAGGTCTTACTGGTCCTACAGGTCTTACTGGTCCTACAGGTCTTACTGTTCCTACAGGTCTTACTGGTTCTACAGTTCTTTCTAAAATTAA
>NW_013972908.1:0-270 GCF_001266775.1 Austrofundulus limnaeus | reverse complement strand
GTTCTGAAGAACAGCTGTCCCAAGAGCTCTGCGCTGTGTGTCTCATGAGCTATGAAAAGTGTGTGTGAAAACGAACACTGAGCAATCACGTGACCACACGTCGACACGTCGGATGGAGCATGCTGGGCCTTTAAGCCTTTAGCAACACAACTAAGGGATAGCTCAGGAAACCTAAGCCAAACCTAACTATAGGATTTATATAAAAATATTAAGAGTGTCAGCCTCTCAGACAAAAACTGGAAGTTGTCCTGATGCATCTCAGTAATCCAG
>NW_013972907.1:0-270 GCF_001266775.1 Austrofundulus limnaeus | reverse complement strand
GACAACCGCCATTAAACTCACGAAGAATTCCGGCTCTGGTTGAAACGAAGGCGTGACTTGTTTCTATAGAATCTACCTGCTTTACCTGGTTCTGTTAGCACAGGTTCAGTATCTGCCGCGCGCTGAGAACACCTGGTTGTCCAGGTATGGGTGACGATGAAGAGAAATATGACGGCATGCTTCTTGTCATGGCGCAGCAGCATGAAGGAGGCGTACAGGAGGTAATGAGCTAATGCTAACAGAAGCTAACATAGTTAGCATCATAAGAGA
>NW_013972906.1:0-270 GCF_001266775.1 Austrofundulus limnaeus | reverse complement strand
GCTAAACAGCAGGGGCTAATTTAAAAGCAGTTTTATTTTGAAACCACGAAAATTTTGAATTTATTTTAGTAGCTTGAGAGAATGCCACATGAGGTATTTTTACACCCCATCGTGTTTACGGTTCTTTGTTATATTTTTAGCTAAACAGCTTTTATGTTGCTAGGCTAACTGAACATGTAGCAAGATTGTAAGCCATAATTATTTTACATGAAACAAATACTGTGGGCCTAGTCTAGAACTTTGCAGAGGATGGATGGATGGATGGATGGA
>NW_013972905.1:0-270 GCF_001266775.1 Austrofundulus limnaeus | reverse complement strand
AATTTTTAATCTATGCCCAGCTCTATAATAAATAAATAAAATTGTAGTGTCATTTTCAGGCTCAAAAAAATTATTATGGGTTGGATAAGGCAGTGTGGAAAAACGGATTTGTGTCACATTTGCCTGCAGCATGAGCTTAGCCATAGACACTCTGGTATAGAATATGGTTTTGGTAAAGACTGGCTCATATTGTGTGATTTTAAAAGTTATAAATGGGTCGTACAGGTGTGCACCTAAAATTTATAAATTTTGATAGTAACTCCTAAAAGT
>NW_013972904.1:0-270 GCF_001266775.1 Austrofundulus limnaeus | reverse complement strand
GAGCAATCAAATATCTCACATTACAAACAAACAGAAACAGCTGGAAGGCATAAATGCACGTTATACTTACAGGCTAAAAGAATACGCAGCCCACTCTGCCCCATGACTGTAGGTTTCTGAGAGCTGAGAGCTGAAAGTATCATTTCTGGGAATGTGTGAGGAGTTTCCCACATCACTCCCACAAACACACCTGCTGCGCTGAAGGCCACTTCTCTTCCTAAATCTGATTAGTTCAGTTACTCCCATCCTATCTTTGCTGTGATCATCAAG
>NW_013972903.1:0-270 GCF_001266775.1 Austrofundulus limnaeus | reverse complement strand
CATGGCTGGAAAACAAGCAAACAAAAACGTATTATTTTCACCCAGAGTGGGAGGAGTATTTTTTCTTTTTTCTAATTCGAAGTCTATTTGCCTCATATGTAATTTGAGTGCTGCTTTACCCAAAAAGGTTAACTTGGAGCGGCATTTCAAGACGATGCACAAGCAGTATGAGGCAGATTTCCCTCGTAAAAGTTCATTATGGGCTCAGAAAGTGCGGGAGCTAAAAAGCAAGCTAGCAGCCCAGCCATCGATTTTCACTCGTCCCAACAC
>NW_013972902.1:0-270 GCF_001266775.1 Austrofundulus limnaeus | reverse complement strand
TTCTGTTGTAGAAAACCAGGGATTTAGGCGACTTCTTCACACGTCAGAACCAAAGTACAGCATTCCATCGTGTGTGAATTTTGCTAACAAAGTGATTCCTACTCTGTATGAGGAGTGTTAAGCCAGGTTGTTCAAACCTTGAAGGAGGCAGAAAGCTTGGCTTTAACGATGGATGGCTGGATGTCCAGGGGTACGTTAAGCGACGTCACCATCGCAACGCACACCATCAACAGCAACTGGGGAATGATGAATGTAGTCCTGCAGACTCGG
>NW_013972901.1:0-271 GCF_001266775.1 Austrofundulus limnaeus | reverse complement strand
GCAGCAAAGAGAAGGAGTAAAAACATCGTCGTCGTCGTCCGGTTCACGACTTTCTCTCGCCGCGGCGCTCTTCATATATATATATATTTGAGACTCCGAGCGAGCGGTCGGTCGGGAAGAACGCGCGTCCGTCCGACCGACCTCGTCCCAATCGGCTCGCCGCCTGTCGAGTTCGATGATAAACGACGATAAAAAAATTGAGGGATTTACACAAACGACAAATATAGAACGAACACACTATGTCAACAACAACAACAACAACAAGACAACA
>NW_013972900.1:0-271 GCF_001266775.1 Austrofundulus limnaeus | reverse complement strand
ACAAAGACACGTCCAAACAAAGACGTCCACACAAAGACACGTCCAAACAAAGACACGTCCACACAAAGATACGTCCACACAAAGACACTTCCAGACAAAGATACGTCCACACAAAGATACGTCCACACAAAGACGTCCACACAAAGATACGTCCACACAAAGATACGTCCACACAAAGATACGTCCAAACAAAGACGTCCACACAAAGATACGTCCAAACAAAGACGTCCACACAAAGACACGTCCAAACAAAGACACGTCCACACAAAGA
>NW_013972899.1:0-271 GCF_001266775.1 Austrofundulus limnaeus | reverse complement strand
ATAACAAGAAGAATACAGATTATTTTGCTTTCAAATCTTTGTTCGTTGAGGATTAAACAAAACTGACTGAATGGTCCATTCTTATCCCCATCCTCCTAATAAAAATACAATGATGTCATCTACATAATGTAGGAGAATATTTTATTAAAGCTGTTTTGTGCTAAGTGTTTTGCTGAAATAGCACCAAAAGTATTAAGTTCTGTCTCTAATCTGTCTTCATTCTGGTCAGCAGTGACCGGTCTTTGTTGGAATCTCTCATCGTAGTTTCGAT
>NW_013972898.1:0-271 GCF_001266775.1 Austrofundulus limnaeus | reverse complement strand
GCTCATCCAAGACTGCTGATTCCAGACTTTTTGCCAGGGCTTGTAGTATCAGTGTTGCACTGTGAGTTTTGAAGAGATGGTGACTCGATTCAGCTCTCTCTCAAACCGTCTGTCCTCTCTAACAGCCTGGTCCTTAGCAGAGCTCTTTATCAGGTGGACTGCTGAGACTTGTCCTGAATTTGCAGACATGTTTCTAGGCAGCTGTTTTCTTGTCCCTCCACAGCGTTTTCAGTCAGGTTGAGATTCAGATATTTGTTTTGGACTACTGCAA
>NW_013972897.1:0-271 GCF_001266775.1 Austrofundulus limnaeus | reverse complement strand
GTTCTCCCCACTGTATATAAGTAACATCAGGCCTATACACAAAGTGCCAGTTGTATTATACTGAGAGCTCATTTATTGTTTAACCATTGTAACCACTCATTAATAATTCAATATTATCCTCCTAATAAAAGTCAGTTAACCTTTACCTGGCCAAAATAAAATTATGGCTCGTTGTGTGTTTTCTGTGTGTATTTTGGTGACTGAACTATTGTGAACAACTTGGGGCTCCGAGAACTCACAGATTACTCTTAAGCAAAATCATGGTTGTGAT
>NW_013972896.1:0-271 GCF_001266775.1 Austrofundulus limnaeus | reverse complement strand
ATATCTAACAGCGAACGTTTCACCTCTGGTACAAGTGGTTTCACTAAAATGTGTTACTGATTCATCTCTCTGTGCAGTTATTAAAACGTAGCCACTGGACATTAAAGAGTTCTGTATTTTCTACACTTTACAGCTCATAAAACCCAAATTTGTTCCCTTGACATGGGGTATTTTTTGACAAGATATTTTTTCTACATTCCAATATCATTATGGTTTTCTTAGTGAACAGTCTGTATTTATTAGCTTCTTACTCACCAGAGTTGCAATGGTA
>NW_013972895.1:0-271 GCF_001266775.1 Austrofundulus limnaeus | reverse complement strand
AGAGAGAGCTGGGAATCTGTTGGCGTGGAGAATTAAGAAAATACAAAGTGAAAGAACAATTAATAGAATAAAGACCCCTCTGCAGGGTAACAATAGATCCATCTGAGATTAACGATGGCTTTAGGCAATTCTATGTGAAACTTTATAAATCAGAGTGCTGCCACGCCTCGGATGAACGAGATATATTCTTAGACCAGCTTCAGTTTCAGACACTCACAGAAGAGACGAGAAAGGAATTGGATACAAATTTAACGATTGAAGAAATTTCACA
>NW_013972894.1:0-271 GCF_001266775.1 Austrofundulus limnaeus | reverse complement strand
GTAATGATAGTGATATTGTATGAGACTGGGCGATATGTTGTTTTCAAGGTTGAACCAAAACAGGTACAAGTCCATCTTTCCTAATCTAATCCTAGTCTAAAACGATGGCATGGAAAGCAGTGATATGCATAAGAACTATGAGGCCTTTAACTTGTGAAGTGAAGTTGACGATGCAGAGGAGGAGCAGATAGTTGCTTCAGAGTCATAAAGGTGGTGCATGTTGTTCACTTCAGTGAATATGCCCATCAGTGGTTATATGAGCTCAAGCCTG
>NW_013972893.1:0-271 GCF_001266775.1 Austrofundulus limnaeus | reverse complement strand
AAAGGTCTGAGCGTTGTTTTTGCTAGATTGTCACAAATGGAAGCCTGATCTTGGGTTGGATCCAGGGGAAGGTGGGCGGAAACCGGAGAGGAATGTAGGACAGTTGGAGAATTAGAGAAAATAATAATAAAAAAGGCCTGATGAGAGTAAAAGTTGTGATTGGGAGAGCAGGGCTGCTGCTGCTGGTGCACTAAAACCAAAACCAGGACTTTTGTATATGGCTACTGGAATTAGCAACCTGATATACTTTAATCTGACCCTGCATTTTCTG
>NW_013972892.1:0-271 GCF_001266775.1 Austrofundulus limnaeus | reverse complement strand
GGTTTAAACCCTTCTTTCCGTTGCTTACAACACACACCATAACACATGCATTGCTCAGACACCCTCTGTCAGGTTTTAATCTCAGAAGCAATGCTCTTCCCGTGTGCGCCTCCTTCCCCACTGGCTGAGAGAGAGAAAATATATAGAGGAGACAAATGACTCATTTTATGGTGCAAGAAAATTACTGCCTTGCAGATATTACAAGGTGTATGTATATATTTATTGTAGGAGGAGATGAGATTTAGAGCCTATTTTTGCGAGAGAATTACAA
>NW_013972891.1:0-271 GCF_001266775.1 Austrofundulus limnaeus | reverse complement strand
GTTGCATTATTTTTTGCCTCTAAAGGCTATAATAAACATGATAGACCTTTAGTAAGGAAGTTTTTATAGTGTTTTTATCTAATGGAGGAGGTAACCAAAGGTTATCTATTTTATACCTGTAACCTGGTCTTTTACCATCTTAGGTTGCAAAAGACTTTTTTGCTTCCTGTCCTTTTGACTGACACGTTCAAAAAAAGTTGTCATTATTTTTACCCGTCACTTTATTTTATTTAATGATAATTAAACATTCAGTAGCATTTATTTTCATAAA
>NW_013972890.1:0-271 GCF_001266775.1 Austrofundulus limnaeus | reverse complement strand
CATAATAGGTATTTTTACATTTGTTTTATGCTTCAATTGTTGTACCTGTGAGCTACAACATGAGGTCCTAAAGCTTTTAAAGTTTAGCATCTTAGCTGTGGGAAATAACAAAGTGAAAATGGTAGCTTGACTTACCCCCATATACTGGGTATTTTGTGCCATGAGACACTATTTTTAACAAGCTGTATTATTAGAACAGTTATGGTTTAACTCATTCTGTTTGAAGAGATAATATTCTGACATATATTCAGATATACAGCGGGTAAAATAA
>NW_013972889.1:0-271 GCF_001266775.1 Austrofundulus limnaeus | reverse complement strand
TTTTAATACCATGAAGAGGATTCCAGTTTTCACATTAAGGGGCGGGACTTACACCAGCCTGCAGCAGAGGTTGGACTTCTAGATGTTTTACGTCTATGTTCCCAAACCATGATCAGCACTGAAGCTTTAGAGTGACAGAAAATAGAGAAATAAAGACTATTTTTTACATCATTAAATCAAGGCTAAAAAATCAGTATTTAAGATCTGATGGATGCAGATTTCAGTCCTGATGATGATGTGAGCTGCAGGCAGTGAACACACAACCCCCCCC
>NW_013972888.1:0-271 GCF_001266775.1 Austrofundulus limnaeus | reverse complement strand
CACAATTACACAATAAACACATTTGTGAGGTTAATTACATTCACCCTTACTTTTAACTTTTATTTTGTCTCCCGCTTTCTCAAAACCAACAATCAGTCTCCATGGCAATAGAGCTACAGCGAAAAGTATCACAATAGTCCTCCTTACCAGCACCTCTGGAAGCTGTGTACGAGCAACGCTTTTGTTGTTTCTGCTTAAATCAGACATCTTACTAATTTCCAGATTACCACTTTCTGCTAATCTTCACATAGACAGCTAATCACCAATGGAT
>NW_013972887.1:0-271 GCF_001266775.1 Austrofundulus limnaeus | reverse complement strand
AACTATCAGATACTAAACCTGATTCATCTGTTGGAAACTTCTGGGGTTTTTTACACTTTGATATAAATCCTGATGTGGTCAATAACATGGTTTCAAATACCACATCACCCATATTTACTCTGTAATTACCCTGTATGTACACCAAAATATTTATGCAAGTACCTTGTATGTAGTCCAGTAAGTAATATGTAGCTCCTGGATGTACCCCTGTAAGTTTCCTAAAGTAACACTATCTTTACTCCTACAGGTACACTGCATTTTAAATGCAGGA
>NW_013972886.1:0-271 GCF_001266775.1 Austrofundulus limnaeus | reverse complement strand
GTCCAGACCCAGGCCTTTCTTACGCAGCGTCTGACGCAGAACAAACAATCACACGTCAAACCTTCAGAAGCCAGCATCCCAGGATGTTCGTTAAAAATAACTCAATTAATCACATGAAATAGTTTTGAAATGAACTTGTGTACCTCCAGTATGTCGGTGTTGGTGCGGCTCTCGTGCGGCTCGCTGTACTCGGTGTACTTGAGCAGCACCTTGTCCATGTCTGTGCTGGCGTACTGGAACAGACGGTTGGTGCTGTTGAAGATGATGAGTG
>NW_013972885.1:0-271 GCF_001266775.1 Austrofundulus limnaeus | reverse complement strand
AATAAAATAAATCATCATTTCAATCAACTACAGATATTTCTGTAATTTTCAAACTAAATGATTTGTGTTTCTTCTGACATCTGTGCTTAATAAAAGTGAAAGCTTCTGGTGTGTGAACTTGAACTTTATGAATTTATGTATTTTTATGTTGACACTGATCAATTAGGGATTTTATTTTTTAATATCTGTTGCATCTCACAGAAATATTTCAAATGTTGGGTAGATAAATTAAATTCACTTCAGTTCATAGAGCACTAAATCACAACAATTG
>NW_013972884.1:0-271 GCF_001266775.1 Austrofundulus limnaeus | reverse complement strand
GCTGGGCACCGCTCGGGTTCGGATGGGGGAACTGTTCCTCCCGGCTGTGACTCTCTGGGTCTCGCTGTCATTGCCCACGTGGGCATTCGGGTCCCTCAGCGGAACAGGGGATTCCCCGTTGGGGCCGCTCTCGGCATCCCCTCCAGGGACTCCGGGGGAGCCCCAGGGTCGTGCGGAGGTATTTTTCCGTGGCCTATCTGAACTCCTCCCACACCTGGGTGAGCGAGTGAGTGAGTGTGTGAATTCCTTCCTTCCTTCCTCCCTTCCTTCC
>NW_013972883.1:0-271 GCF_001266775.1 Austrofundulus limnaeus | reverse complement strand
AGCTGCAGGTGGACATGTTCAGCTGCTGTAAAGTAGCTGCAGGTGGACATGTTCAGCTGCTGTAAAGTAGCTGCAGGTGGACATGTTCAGCTGCTGTAAAGTAGCTGCAGGTGGACAGGTTCAGCTGCTGTAAAGTAGCTGCAGGTGGACAGGTTCAGCTGCTGTAAAGTAGCTGCAGGTGGACAGGTTCAGCTGCAGGTGGACAGGTGCAGCTGCTGTAAAGTCGCTGCAGGTGGGCAGGTGCAGCTGCTGTAAAGTCGCTGCAGGTGGG
>NW_013972882.1:0-271 GCF_001266775.1 Austrofundulus limnaeus | reverse complement strand
TTCAATATATTCAGAGTTTCCATTCAATATATTCAGATTTCTATTCCATATATTCAGACTTTCCAGTCAATATATTCAGATTTCCATTCCATATATTCAGAGTTTCCATTCAATATATTCAGAGTTTTCATTCAATATATTCAGAGTTTCCAGTCAATGTATTCATACTTCCATTCAATATTTTCAGACTTCCAACATAAATCAGAATTTAATCAATTAAATATAGGTTAAAAGGATTTGCAAATAATTGCATTCTGTTTTTATTAGTTTT
>NW_013972881.1:0-271 GCF_001266775.1 Austrofundulus limnaeus | reverse complement strand
GTAAGATTTGTTGCTGAAGGAGGAGTTAAACCTTTATTGATTTTCTTTTTGTCTTTCTTTGTATGTTTTTTGTTGATATTTGAAGATTGTTTTTGATTGAATTTCTTTAGTGAGAAAAGGGGCAGATATAAGATTTTTTCTTTCTCTGCTACCTTTCATTTAATATGAGATTGTATTTTTATTGTATATAGAATTTATGTTGTTTTGTTTTAGATAAATGAATAAATGAAGAACAAAACTAAAAACACTGGTTTGTGATGGCGTGAGAGCT
>NW_013972880.1:0-271 GCF_001266775.1 Austrofundulus limnaeus | reverse complement strand
AGATCAAACATGTCTCACATTAAACATGTCTCAGTTTAAACATGTCTTGGATTAAACATGTCTCGGTTGAAACATGTCTCACATTAAACATGTCTCAGATTAAACATGTCTCAGATTAAACATGTCTCAGATTAAACATGTCTCACATTAAACATGTCTCAGTTTAAACATGTCTCAGTTTAAACATGTCTTAGATTAAACATGTCTCGGTTGAAACGTCTCACATTAAACATGTCTCAGATTAAACATGTCTCAGATTAAACATGTCTCA
>NW_013972879.1:0-271 GCF_001266775.1 Austrofundulus limnaeus | reverse complement strand
GGCTGCGTTGCTCTTGTGCCTTTGTGCATGTTGTGTTTTTGTGTATTCTCTGGTTTTTTCTCCTTCAGCTCTCCTCCATCTTTATTCAAGTCTCCTGACAGCATGTTTAGTCCTTTTCAACCAGTGAACTAGGGTTGGGTATTGAAAGGGTTTATTTTGATACCAGTGCTAAATTGATACTTTCAAAACGGTACCAGTTCCTAAACAGTATTTAAATCAGTAATTTAAAAATAAATAAATAAATAAAACTCACACAGACTCACACAGAGGT
>NW_013972878.1:0-271 GCF_001266775.1 Austrofundulus limnaeus | reverse complement strand
CTCATACTCTCATTTGAGGACCAAATGATTCTACAAGATCTTTATTTCAAACTCAGCCGTTAACTGTTGCAAATCCAACTCTGATGTTTTGGTCTGTGGGATTAAAACCTACGGTGGCCCAGAAGGGTCAACAAAATGCAAAAGCCAAAAACATGACAGCAAAAGCCACAACACAATGGCAAAAGCCACAGCACAACAGCAAAAGCCACAACACGACAACAAAAGCCACAACATGACAACAAAAGCCACAGCACAACAACAAAAGCCACAA
>NW_013972877.1:0-271 GCF_001266775.1 Austrofundulus limnaeus | reverse complement strand
GTTTTTTTGGGGGTGGGGTGGGGGGTTTCCCTGTGAGGCAAACAGAATTAAGGAGCCATTTCAACACACTGAAACTATATGCTGACAGCAGGAGCACACACTCAACACCTGTAAAAGTCTCTCCTCATACTTGCACCTTTTTTTTCCTTTTCAAAACACAGCCATAAACATGTTTGAAGGAATCAACTGGGTCATCTTCTTGACCAGCGTTTCAGAATAAACACTGACAAAAGGTAATGTGTGCTAAATATAATGTTCCTGAAACACACCT
>NW_013972876.1:0-271 GCF_001266775.1 Austrofundulus limnaeus | reverse complement strand
CCCATGTGCATCGTGTCTTTTGAAATGGGAGTGACGACTGAATATCAGATTGTGACCTCGCAGCAGGAGGTCATGCCACCAAACAAATACGCAAAAGATCAAAGTGCATCATGGGGATTCTGTACAAGCATATGATCAGGGGTCAGAGTGGACTGATGTAAAGTTTTTCATATCAGCTCACTCTAAAATTTGGTTTTGGGGCAGTGGTAGGTCGATGGACTTGTAATCGTGAGGCTGCAGGTTTGAGCATCCAGCAGGAAACATTTGCCAA
>NW_013972875.1:0-271 GCF_001266775.1 Austrofundulus limnaeus | reverse complement strand
GTTGTTTTTCAGCAGCTTACTGCATACCTGTCAATAAAAAACCTGTTTGAGCCATTTCATTCTGTTTTCAGTTCAAACCACTGACTCCACAGAAACAGTTCCAATCATACTGGTCAATGATCTACTGGCAAACACTGACAATGAGAGTTCTTCAGCAGTACTACTGCTACTCTCACTCTTCTCTCTCTATTCCTCCCTTCTCTAAACCCTTCACCCTCCCTGCAAAGCACAACATAGGACAAATACTAAATGTTCTAGATAAGTTCTACTC
>NW_013972874.1:0-271 GCF_001266775.1 Austrofundulus limnaeus | reverse complement strand
TCTGCGTCTCACCTGTCTGCGTCTCACCTGTCTGTGTCTCACCTGTCTGTCTCACCTGTCTGTGTCTCACCTGTCTGTGTCTCACCTGTATGTGTCTCACCTGTCTGCGTCTCACCTGTCTGTGTCCCACTCACCTGTCTGTGTCTCACCTGTCTGTGTCCCACTCACCTGTCTGTGTCTCACCTGTCTGTGTCTCACCTGTCTGTGTCCCACTCACCTGTCTGTGTCTCACCTGTCTGTGTCTCACCTGTCTGTGTCCCACTCACCTGTC
>NW_013972873.1:0-271 GCF_001266775.1 Austrofundulus limnaeus | reverse complement strand
ATATTTAACAGAATGATAATGATTAATCTGTTGGAGAAATATAAAATGGTTTTATGTAAGATTTGTTGCTCAAGGAGGAGTTAAAACTTTATTGATTTTCTTTTTGTCTTTCTTCTTTGTATGTTTTTTGTGTATGGTATTTGAAGATTGTTTTTGATTGAATTTCTTTATGGAGAAAAGGGGCAGATATAAGATTTGTTTCTTTCACTTCTAGTTTTCATTTAATTTGAGATTGCATTTTTATTGTATATAGAATTTATTTTGTTTTAGA
>NW_013972872.1:0-271 GCF_001266775.1 Austrofundulus limnaeus | reverse complement strand
TTCAGCACTTAAGTCCAAAATTTCACTCAAAGAAGTTTGATAAATACGGCCCAGAAATCATACATGTCAGCCCCATTGGACGTTTATCTACATCATAACCCTCTAAAATCTTTAAAGTTGGGGTGGGGAGGTGGGTAGTTAGATTTCATTTGTACTTGACAGTATTTAATGAGAACAAACCGCTGATTGTGCACACTCTTTCCAGAGATGAAACTGCTTCTTCCTGTGCCACGGACAGTAAACATCAGCCGTGCAACCTCAACATTTTCTC
>NW_013972871.1:0-271 GCF_001266775.1 Austrofundulus limnaeus | reverse complement strand
CTCAAGTGTCTAACATTGTGTGTTTGACAGTTTGTTGTTTAGATCCACATTCAGATGACTTTATCTGTCATTGCACCGTTAAACACAATGAAATACAGTTCAGAACAACTCATTCAACAGTGACAAATACAAACAAACATGGGAGAACAGGTGTCAGGGTCCTGCAGCCACAACAGGCACTGCAGGCGCTGAAGTCACAAGTTTGTTTTAAACTAGGCCTTATATTGGCTGGTACAACTGGTTGTTAGGGCCACACCACGAGATTTTATTT
>NW_013972870.1:0-271 GCF_001266775.1 Austrofundulus limnaeus | reverse complement strand
AAAAAAGAGTGAATACTTCCAGTTTATTTTTATGTACTTATCTGAGATATACATAACCAAGTTTATCTTATACTATACTTGGCTTGTACTAAAAATATACTACAAGTTTAAGTATACCTAATTTGTACTAATGTTTAAACTTTTGGGCAAGATAAATCTTAGTAGTACGCTGAAAGTGCATTTTCACACAGACTGATTTATTTGTAATATATTTCAAGATTAAAAGAAAAGTGTACTTAGAAAATTACTTTCAGTATACTTCTGAGCATAC
>NW_013972869.1:0-271 GCF_001266775.1 Austrofundulus limnaeus | reverse complement strand
TTGAGGAGCCAAAGCTTAACGACGAAGACTCATCGTTTCTTCATCTGCTGCAGCGTCAGCCCTGCGCAGGGTTTTAAAGCTTTCATCAATTCCCTTCGGCCCACGGAGGACGTTCCACCCGGGATTTGACTTCCGCATCAAAGTACTCCTCTTTCCCCACCAAAAGCATGCAAACAGCCAGTTTGTGTCAGCTCGTCCTCAGAGAACAGCATGTTTTATTCAGCAACATGCTGACGTGGAGGAAGAGCTGGTGTTTGTGTGATGCAGGTGG
>NW_013972868.1:0-271 GCF_001266775.1 Austrofundulus limnaeus | reverse complement strand
TGCGCAAACTCTGACATGCGCTGTGATCTTTAAAGAAAAGATGCGCAGAAACGTGCGTATGCAGTTTTATAAATCTGAAATTTTTTTTGGTGTATGCCATTTCCGCCTTTTGGCTGTACGTTCATTTTTTTGTATGGTGTCCACGCAATCCTTTATAAATGAGACCCCAGGGCCTGTATTTATAAAATTTCTTAGAATTACTCTTAAGAATGCTGTTAAGAGTGGATTTAAGTGTAAAAGAAATCTTAGTTAAAAGCAGAGAGTAAAAGCC
>NW_013972867.1:0-271 GCF_001266775.1 Austrofundulus limnaeus | reverse complement strand
ATACCTGAACCCCTTCAACTGGCTCCTTTGAATGTGGAGGAGCAGCAGCTCTACTCTGAGTCTCTCCCAAATAACGGAACTTCTCGCCCTTTCTCTAAGGGAGAGTCCAGCTAACCTGTGGATAAAATGCATTTTGACCACTTGTATCCACAATCTTGTTCTTTCCGTCACTATCAACGTTCATGGCCATAAATACACATTTTTGGAACATAGGCTACATTCGCACTGCAGGCAAGTGCGACCCAAATCCAATAGGCCTCATGCAAGAACC
>NW_013972866.1:0-271 GCF_001266775.1 Austrofundulus limnaeus | reverse complement strand
AAGCTGGAGTCACCCCTGATTATTTAATGTTATGATCATAATCAGTATCCCTGAGAAAAGCTTGACATTATAAATCCAATATTTATTACCACAAGAAATCCCTGATCTCAGCAACCATCAATATAAAGCTCTCTTCAAGTGAAATGCTGGGATTATTTTCAGATATCACTATCATGAATTTTCCTAATCTTTAAATATCCTCCTTAGTCTTTGATAATCCCACCACATGAATTCATTTAGGGAGAACTGGGCTGATATTTCTTGAAGGAGG
>NW_013972865.1:0-271 GCF_001266775.1 Austrofundulus limnaeus | reverse complement strand
ACTCCAAACACTGCAGCTGTTCTGTCAGCTCAACACAATCCTCCACCTCTTTTATGCATTTTGCCTTTTATTTGTCACATATTTTATATTCTATTTTTTTAATTTCTCTTTAATAATCTTTAATTGACCCTGTGCAATAAGCAAATGACTCAAATTTCCTCCTGGGTTTAATAAAGTATCCATCTCTGTCTGGACTGATCAGCTGGAACATTATGAGCCCTACAGTGAACACTCCTCCCTTTCATCAACACATGTTTACATACATGTTACA
>NW_013972864.1:0-271 GCF_001266775.1 Austrofundulus limnaeus | reverse complement strand
AAGCTTCAAAGCCGCCGCGCGCGTAAAGCCGCGAGCTTCCTGCGCATTTTCCCGCAAATCTGGGGTCATGGTGCGGGCCCGGCTCAGACCCGGGTCGGACCCGGCTCAGACCCGGGTCGGACCGACTTAAACCTCATCGCACAGATTCAGAGCAGGTACAAACGAGCCTCGTGTCGCTGAAAAGTGCGCGTGAGCTGGATCCAGCATCACGGGAGCTCGTGCGCCACTGATGCCGCTCTCCTCACATCGCCAAGGTTACACGAGCCAAAAT
>NW_013972863.1:0-271 GCF_001266775.1 Austrofundulus limnaeus | reverse complement strand
TGACAATAAGTGTCCCTTAGGAGGAAAACCAACCACCTTACATAACTGATTTTTCCAACACCAACACTGCCACTCACCACCGGGGCTTCAGGAGGTGCAATACGAAGACCCTGAGACAAAATCTCGGCGTAGTTTGTGGTTCAAGAGCCGTGCCATAGCAGCTGCCGGTTGTGTAGGTCCTGACGGTACCGTTCGTACTCCCCCTCTTGAGCTACTTTGAAGATCTGAAAAGAGCAAATACCACAAAATAAATCAACTATCTGTTCTTATA
>NW_013972862.1:1884-2155 GCF_001266775.1 Austrofundulus limnaeus | reverse complement strand
CAGCCTTCCTGTGTGATCAGACAGCCTGACAGCCTGCAGACACACACAACACACACAAAAGATCCTCTGAGAGAACTGAGCAGAAACTAAAGCTGACTGGGATCAGATGTTCAGACAAACTCAACTGGCTCCTTTTATTAAATTGGAGCTATTTGACCTGGAACAAAAACTTTACAAGTTCGTAGAGAATGAGGCTGGATAATATTCTGTCTTCTTTTAGGTCTAAATCCTAAAATCATTTGTCTGAAACTCCTCCCTCCACCTTCTACAG
>NW_013972862.1:0-884 GCF_001266775.1 Austrofundulus limnaeus | reverse complement strand
GTCCTGAAGGAGAATCTTCTTCTTCCCTCCACAGAGAGAAAATCCACTCAGAGACTCTGACAGGAGAAGAAGAAGAATGTTGAGTTAACACTCACCCTGATTCAGCTTTCAGTCCTTCTTCTGCTGTCGAGACAAAATGGAGTCTGAACAACAGAAACACTTTCAGTTTCATCATGACTCATTGTGTTTGTACAGGAAACCAGGTGAGTTTACCTGCAGGTGGGTGTGACTTTGACTGCAGCGTCACTCATTTAACCCTCTTCACAAATGTCAACATGACACTCAGAGTTTCAATTGTTCACATTTTTTAGCTATTAGCTACTGTTCCGCTTTTTTAGCTTTCAGCTAAATTTCTGCTTCCTTTAGCTTTTAGCTAGTACTCTGATTTCTTATCTTTCAGCTAGTGTTCTAATTCAGCTCATTTTCAGCTCTTTCATCAGACTCATTCAGCGTTCACTCTACATTTTTACAAATCAGAAATATATTTATGGTGTTTCTGCAGAGAAAAGCAGCTAAAGAAACTGAACCATGGATCCAGACTCCTCTGTCATGTGGGGTCAGAAGAGCAAAGTGAACTCCATTTCCCATGAGTCTTAGCTCCAACTGCTGCTGTCACAGCCTGATGTGATGTAGTGGGATGTTTCAAACATGAGGAGGTGTTCAGATGGTGTGGACAGAAAATGACAGGAAGATGTTGAAGCTTTAAACTCCTGTCAACATGAAGTGTGGGACAGATGTTTAGACCAGAGGCTGAGTTCAGGACTTCAGCAGGAACTCTGCAAACACCTGAGCTTCTCCCACACGTCTGATTGAAGCAGTTCAGACAAACATCTTCTTCTTCTCTCCTCTTCATGTTTGTGGGGCTTTAAGGGCCGTTAGAAGCT
>NW_013972861.1:0-271 GCF_001266775.1 Austrofundulus limnaeus | reverse complement strand
GCTCCATAGACACATGGGTGTGTCCGGGTACTCCTGCCACACATCAGAAACATGCATTTTAGGTGTCTCTGTGATGGACTGGAGATGGTCCACAGTGTCCCCCATCTCTCTGTGACTGCTGGAGATAGACCTGTGACCCTGCACTGAAAAGTGGGTAAAGAAAATGGAGGGATTATTATTTTGTCACAGTTGTGTGTGTGTGTGATATTGTCAGGTCAGAGGTGTACAAATACTGAATATCTGTATTGCCACAAAACCAGAATGAGTGCAT
>NW_013972860.1:0-271 GCF_001266775.1 Austrofundulus limnaeus | reverse complement strand
CCTGTTGGTCAACAACAGGTACTGACCAACAAACATGATTACAGCGCCTCCTGTTGGTCAACAACAGGTACTGACCAACAAACATGATTACAGCGCCTCCTGTTGGTCAACAACAGGTACTGACCAACAAACATGATTACAGCGCCTCCTGTTGGTCAACAACAGGTACTGACCAACAAACATGATTACAGCGCCGCCTGTTGGTCAACAACAGGTACTGACCAACAAACATGATTACAGCGCCTCCTGTTGGTCAACAACAGGTACTGAC
>NW_013972859.1:0-271 GCF_001266775.1 Austrofundulus limnaeus | reverse complement strand
TCGCGACAGGCCTAGAATCAAGCATCTTACAATGCTGTTGCTTAAACACTGACAAGCATTTTATATATTCTGAAGTAATGGATTGTGTGTAAGAAATGACTCCTCAACTTTAACCAGAAAATATTGTATTTCAAGTAGGCTGAGTTTCAAGTATTATATAAGACTGAAAACTTCTGGGCTACTGAGCAGCAATAATAGATGGTTTAAAATAATCAGAAACGTAAAAAAAAACAAATAATCATATTTTGTTACGGCATAACTAACTAGAAAA
>NW_013972858.1:0-271 GCF_001266775.1 Austrofundulus limnaeus | reverse complement strand
TCTCCTGATAACTTATTTGTAGAGCATTTTCCTCCACACTTCAGTGTCATTCTACAAGTTTTTTTTTGTGCTCTACTTTTCTTCATGGCAGATGTAAAACTACATCAGGTTTGTTTAAAGGACAAGCATTCATTATACTAAATAGCCCGCATGTACGCAAAGCTCCAATACAATAGATCTCACCAGAACAAATTTATCATTTTGGGTGGGGGCTTGGAGAGGGTGTGGGGTGGTCATCGGTGGACCCTATGGTAGCCTTTCATCAGAGCTG
>NW_013972857.1:0-271 GCF_001266775.1 Austrofundulus limnaeus | reverse complement strand
AAAAAAAGTCACAGAAACAGTAAACTTTTTTTGAACTGCAAGATGTACAGCTTGGCTTGAAGAAAGCCTGAGCAAAACAGTTGTGAAGGAGTGCAACTCTTCCTCATCAGCAAAATTCTGATGGGCTTCAGCAAATTCCACTTTTGGGTTTACAGTTTGGACAACTTTCAGCCTCAGTTGACCCTTGGTGTGAGACCAAGGTTCACAAACCACCTTTCCGTTCACTGAACAGGTAGCCCTGTGCACTGAACTGAAAGGGTAAGGCTAGAGA
>NW_013972856.1:0-271 GCF_001266775.1 Austrofundulus limnaeus | reverse complement strand
CCCCACCAGAACTGAGATCTAACTATCTTAATGGTCTTGGTTATACCCGGATGGCAGAACATGCGTGACGAATGGCAAAATTCCAGAACCTTGACAACTAAGTGTTCTGGAACAAAGAGTTTACCATCCGGGCATTCGCTGGGTGATGGATGATTCTGGTGGGCCTCCCTGACCTCCTTCTCGACCTGAGAAATGGCAAGGCGAACAGTCTCGGGTAGAATGAAACCCTTCTGGTCACCACTGGTCAGGTCAGACTCATGGACCCGTGAGA
>NW_013972855.1:0-271 GCF_001266775.1 Austrofundulus limnaeus | reverse complement strand
GTGACCGGAGTTGCTGACGTCGTCTACAGCACATTCATCAGCATGATGCACTGAGGACAATAAACTCTCAAAGTAATTTGAAGGTTTTTTTGGTATCAAAATGTGGAAAAGTTCACATGGTATGAAGACTTCTTCAAGACACAGTTTATTTGATCTTTTCCCTTCCAGCCCCTTGCTGCTCTAAAAGGCTTCCCTCTTTGTCAGCCAATACACAAAGTTAGTAGGTTACAGCAAGTTCATTTCATCCAAAGCAGGAGACAGAAAGCCAAGC
>NW_013972854.1:0-271 GCF_001266775.1 Austrofundulus limnaeus | reverse complement strand
ACCTGAAGACCTCCTAATGAGGGAGGACAATGACCTGAAGACCTCCTGCTGAGGGAGGACAATGACCTGAAGACCTCCTGCTGAGGGAGGACAATGACCTGAAGACCTCCTAATGAGGGAGGACAGGTACCTAAAGACCTCCTAATGAGGGAGGACAATGACCTGAAGACCTCCTAGTGAGGGAGGACAATGACCTGAAGACCTCCTAGTGAGGGAGGACAATGACCTGAAGACCTCCTAGTGAGGGAGGACAATGACCTGAAGACCTCCT
>NW_013972853.1:0-271 GCF_001266775.1 Austrofundulus limnaeus | reverse complement strand
CTACATTATTCAGATTTGATAAATACACTGGTAATCAACTTGGTACATGTTTTATTGCTTTTTGAGATACGTCTATTTTGGAGTTGTAGCCCACATGGAGTCCATAGTCCTCAAGGGTAGGTTGCCCTCTCTGGTTTGGGGGGCGGGGTGTAAGAGTACACTTCCAAGTGAGAACATTTAAAAAAACCATAATAAACCACAAATAAAATTTAAAGAGATTTTATTCATTGAAAATCACGTTGCTGTGGTGGTGGCTGCCGCCCTCGTCCCA
>NW_013972852.1:0-271 GCF_001266775.1 Austrofundulus limnaeus | reverse complement strand
GCATAAAACCACTATGGTTAATTTTAGAGAAAATGACATGGTTAGCGCCAAAGACACCACACTCTGGCAGTTGTACATTGTGGCTAATAGGTCAATGGGTAGCGCGTCAGACCAGAGAGTGGGAGACCAGGGCTCGAGACCGACACGGACAGCAAGAGCAAGGATCACCAACAGGCATGGACAAACAATTTATTAAAATATGTTTTGGTTATGGTTAATATATCAATGTCATTGATTTATTAACCCACTAGGGGGCACTGTCGGGACAGCC
>NW_013972851.1:0-271 GCF_001266775.1 Austrofundulus limnaeus | reverse complement strand
TGAGTTAGCTTGCGGTGCCAGTGGTGCTGCCCAGGGAGACAGAGTCAGGCTCTGCCAGTTTCATTAGTCCTGATGAATGACCTTACGGACAGGCATTAAACTCACCTACTCTCCAACCAGAACAAGTTTGGATGGCAGGAGAAGTGAGTGTGTTTATGTGGGCAGGCAGAGAACGCAGCAGCAGCGGTTCATTTCGAGCCCCCGCGGCCTTCCCAAACAGCCCAAAGTGTGTGCACGTACCTTGGCATTGTGCTTCTGAGCACGTGCAGCC
>NW_013972850.1:0-271 GCF_001266775.1 Austrofundulus limnaeus | reverse complement strand
GTATGCAAACATCGTTTCAGAACATTTCAAAAATAGAAACCAGCATTCCAAACGACGTTGTGCTTCTTAATATGCAGCCAGACATGGAAAAAAGGGAAGTAGAATAGGCCAAGTAACGTTTGACTATCTGATGTAAAAATGAGAGCCATTGCACAAAATTTTCCAAACAGGTTCAAGTGAGATAAGCGCAGCACTAGGCTTTGCCGTAATGTAGTAATGCATTGATTATAAATCAGGGTTTTTATGCCCTCCTTGCCATTTCACTGTGTTG
>NW_013972849.1:0-271 GCF_001266775.1 Austrofundulus limnaeus | reverse complement strand
AGTAAAGTACGATCCGGTAAAGTACGATCCGGTAAAGTACGATCCGGTAAAGCTGTCACAAAATCTGGTAAAGTACGATCCAATAAAGTACGATCCGGTAAAGTACGATCCGGTAAAGTACGATCCAGTAAAGTACGATCCGGTAAAGCTGTCATAAAATCCGGTAAAGTACGATCCAGTAAAGTACGATCCAGTAAAGTACGATCCGGTAAAGTACGATCCGGTAAAGCTGTCATAAAATCCGGTAAAGTACGATCCAGTAAAGTACGAT
>NW_013972848.1:0-271 GCF_001266775.1 Austrofundulus limnaeus | reverse complement strand
GCTAAAATCTGATTCGGTAGCAGCTAAAAGTCCTTCACTACATATAAATCACGATTTAAAACTAATGACATGCACTAAATGTAGTGAAATAAATGAATTTGTGGTTTATAGTGAATATATATCACTGAAGTAGAGGCAGCTGCCATTAGGTGAGTTTTTAATGTCCAAACATGAAGCAGCTGAGGGTTTGCACAGTGTGACCTTGTCCACTGCGATAAGAAAAACACTGTGCTCTATGGGTTTTACTGCCCTTCTACACACACACACACAC
>NW_013972847.1:0-271 GCF_001266775.1 Austrofundulus limnaeus | reverse complement strand
TCTTTCTGTCTTTGGCGTCAAACATTGATTCTCCAACTGGCTGGATGAGGAGATTGGGCTCATCAGCTGTCCGGATATGGAGAGAGAGAACTGCGCACCACACTGGCTCTGTGCTAAAAATGGACAGAAGCTTTGATGATGGAGGAATTGGTGCTGTTCCAGCTCTCAGATTTATATACCCAAAGTGTGTTTGCATTGTTGGGCAGATTGAAAAAGTAGAAATATAAAAAAAGAAAGACATGGACTTGTCAAAACACCTGTTGTGCATTTT
>NW_013972846.1:0-271 GCF_001266775.1 Austrofundulus limnaeus | reverse complement strand
TGTTACAACTAATCAGGGATCCCTTAAAGAGTGATCTAGTCGGCTCGGAAGGACATCGGGACTGCTCCGACCTCAAATCGGGGATATTTAATACTGATGGGCCATCTGAAGCAAGGAGGTACTTATCAAGTAAAAGGGGGTGTGTCAGATAAAGCCCCGCTTCGATGCTTGTGTCGTCTTGCTGAAAATCACGTGACCAAAAACAAACAATGCCTCGCTTCACATCAGCCATGTCACTGCTTCATTTTGCAGGTCGTTTTTCAAAATAAAA
>NW_013972845.1:0-271 GCF_001266775.1 Austrofundulus limnaeus | reverse complement strand
GAGATATAAAGATGGCGTCATGATATGAGTCAAAACAGTGGGGAAAAACAAGAAGGACAATACAACATGTATTATCTAATGTTAGTAGAGTTACAAGCTGTGGAAGAAAAACATCTAGACTGTTCTGATATTTATCTATTAATGTGGTGGTGGTAGGGGTCAAACTCAGTTACACAGGCAGGCCAAAAAACAAAACTTGTTTCAAGCCAAGGGTCAATCTGTCAATATTTATTGAAGAAATGGTATATAACAAATTATTCTTTTAGAAATA
>NW_013972844.1:0-271 GCF_001266775.1 Austrofundulus limnaeus | reverse complement strand
GAGGTAGGAATTATAATTTATGGTCGGCCGCGTCTTCAGCCCGTTTATACTCAGTCAGGACAAAGGCATCAGATTTTTTGTCACTCAGCAGGGGGAACAAGACGTGCAACAAAACAAACTTTAGTCCTAACCGTAACCCCTGACCCACCAACAGCAATTACCCCGATGGGGACCAAGTTCCCATAAGAAACAGTGGGTCCTGAGAAGGCTGTGTACTGGAAAAAGCATCAAAAATAGTTCCCACCAGGTAACAAAAACATACATACACACA
>NW_013972843.1:0-271 GCF_001266775.1 Austrofundulus limnaeus | reverse complement strand
CATCTTCATTTTAGGGTCATTGGGTTCACTAGTGTCCATATCCAGCAGTCAGTGTGCAAGGGGCTGGGGGTACACCCTGGACAGGTTGCAAGTTCATCACAGGGCCCAATAGAGACAAACAAGACAAACAACGAGCCATGCTGTCTCACACCCTAGGACAATTTAGAGCTGACAAATAGCCTAACATACAGTTTTGGGTCTGTGGAAGTAAGCCCATGTATTCACAAAGAGAATATGCAAACAAACTCTACGCAGAATGGTTCTATAGGCC
>NW_013972842.1:0-271 GCF_001266775.1 Austrofundulus limnaeus | reverse complement strand
AAACATCAAAGTTCAAGTGGCCCTTTGAGGGCCACCGAAACGCTCATATGGCCCTCGGTGAAAATGAGTTTGACACCCCTGGCCTAGACTGTAATGTCTTCCATTCATTCAACATTTAAGAGAGAGCATTGGTCCTCACAGCCTCTATTTTTTCAGTCTGAATGTGGTGGGTTTTGAAACGAGGATTAACAAGGGTTGCCATACAGAGGAAGTCTTAGTGGGCATTTGCACCCAGTTAAAAACACTTTTTTATGTTGCTCTGTTTTTTGTA
>NW_013972841.1:0-271 GCF_001266775.1 Austrofundulus limnaeus | reverse complement strand
AGTTTGACACCCCTGTCTTAGAGTGATAAAGAGCTGAAAGCAAATAAGAAGACTCAAAGCTGCGTTTAGTCAATAAATACCTGTCTCTGAAGTGAAGGGTATTTTCTTAATGCTGCACTTTGAAATGTAGCCTGACAAAGCAATTAGCAGAACATGTTCTACTGCCAGTCTTGTTAACAAGCTTTAACACAAACTAAATGTTTACACTGAACGTGTCAGAATAATCACTGACAATGTGTTACATTTGTTTGCCACAGCAGCTACACTTACC
>NW_013972840.1:0-271 GCF_001266775.1 Austrofundulus limnaeus | reverse complement strand
AATAATCCAGTTGATCCAGAGACTTTTCATCTTATTTAATCTTCTGGTTTGTAAAACAGTGAAAATGAGACAAAACCTGGAACATAAGCTTTACAGATTTGAAGAGAATAAGACAGGATGGTGTTCTATGTTCCACATTTAGAACAAAGTCTAAATCCTAAAATCATTTTTCTGAAACTCCTCCCTCCACCTTCTACAGATGAGCTGTTAGATCTGAATCAGTCCTGACCTGAGAGTCTCCAGGTGACAGTGTGGACTCAGTCCAACAGAC
>NW_013972839.1:0-271 GCF_001266775.1 Austrofundulus limnaeus | reverse complement strand
ACACTAGTCTCCTTTTACCAGAACTATAAACACATTTAATAAGATTAGTCTCCTTTTACCAGAACTATAAACACATTTAATAACATTAGTCCCCTTTTACCAGAACTATAAACACATTTAATAACATTAGTCTCCTTTTACCAGAACTATAAACACATTTAATAACATTAGTCCCCTTTTACCAGAACTATAAACACATTTAATAACCTTAGTCTCCTTTTACCAGAACTATAAACACATTTAATAACCTTAGTCTCCTTTTACCAGAACT
>NW_013972838.1:0-271 GCF_001266775.1 Austrofundulus limnaeus | reverse complement strand
AAAGCCAGCGAACTACAGAGCGTATGAAAATAAATAAACAACGTAACAACCATTCACAAATGTCAGTACGTGAACCAGCGTAACACGTAAAAAGAAAAACCAACGTTTCCTCCGTACATAAACGTCATCACGTAAACTTACTTCGCACGTAAAAAACCTACGCTGCCAACGTTCATAAACGTCATCACGCAGCCTATGCCACACACATAAGAACCTACGTATCATTATTCACAAACGATAGTACGCTTACGCACCGCTGAGGGTATAAGCA
>NW_013972837.1:0-271 GCF_001266775.1 Austrofundulus limnaeus | reverse complement strand
AATCTGATGAGGATTCTGATCTAAGGAGAAATATATTTTCAGTAGTTTTACACATTAAAACATTTGTACTATTAGTCAGTTTACACAGTTTCCAAAACGTTTAGGTTTATTTGCAGAATTTAATTTTTCTATTTGTTTTTGTTTTATACCTTAATGTTTATATAATCCAATCATTCATCCAGGATGTTTATGAAACTTATCGATTTCAATGAAGAAATTATGCTGCCAGAAATATTCTTCTATTTTATATGGTTGTATTTGCATGTAAGAG
>NW_013972836.1:0-271 GCF_001266775.1 Austrofundulus limnaeus | reverse complement strand
TGGGTTTCATCAAAGCAAATGGAAACATAATGATACCTCTGGCACTTTGAGCCCCTAAATGTCCCCTTCATTATTATTATTTTTGCTTTTCCCCTCAGCCTCGTCTCCTGCCATGTTTTGAGAAGCCTCGGTGTCCTGTTGATCACGGGTGTGGCCTCTTATGGATCAGTGTTTTATGCTGCAGGACTTTTTGTACTTTTGTTGTACGAGTGTGCACGCAGCAACACAAGTCTGTCTGGAGCTCCGGAGGGTTGCGAGGCATCATCCTTCC
>NW_013972835.1:0-271 GCF_001266775.1 Austrofundulus limnaeus | reverse complement strand
GTGTGTGAGGACTGTGGAAATAGATTTAGCCGGAAGGGTACTTTAAACTCACACATGAGAGTCCACACAGTACAGAAACTGTTTGTGTGTGAGGACTGTGGACATAGATTTAGCCGGAAGGGTACTTTAAACTCACACATGAGAGTCCACACAGGACAGAAACCGTTTGTGTGTGTGGACTGTGGACATAGATTTAACCGGAAGGGTTGTTTAAAGGTACACATGAGAGTCCACACAGGACAGAAACCTTTTGTGTGTGAGGACTGTGGAC
>NW_013972834.1:0-271 GCF_001266775.1 Austrofundulus limnaeus | reverse complement strand
CGCCACCCGCGCAGGCAAAGAGCGGGACGAGTTGACCCGGCGGCTGGAGGAGCGGGACCTGGAGAGGGAGGCGCTGAAGAGGAGCAAGAGTGACCTGGAGGAGCAGAAGAGGCTGCTGGACCGAGCCGTCGACAAGCTGAACAAGGAGGTGCGAGGGCGCCGAGGGGTCGTCCAGGGGTCTCGTCGTGAAAGAAGCTGCCATCACCTTCACTCCTCTCTTCCCTGCCCGCAGATCGAGGTGATGATGGAGGACTCTCGCCAGTCGGTGACC
>NW_013972833.1:0-271 GCF_001266775.1 Austrofundulus limnaeus | reverse complement strand
CTCGACAGGATCTAACACATTAATGTATGACGGGATAGAAAAGTGTGCTAACTGCTAATTTAACCCTTTATCATTTATTTGTAACACTGAAAACACAGAGTTAAGTCTGAGGTCAGGCCCCAGAAAAACAGTCCAAATCTATGAGCTGAAGCAGCCAGACACACAGGGAAGTCAAAGGTGTTGTGGTGACTAGAAACATGCAGCAAGGTTCATAAAGTCTACAGAAGAATGCACTGACTTAAAAAATTAGAGAAAAATAAATTGATAAATA
>NW_013972832.1:0-271 GCF_001266775.1 Austrofundulus limnaeus | reverse complement strand
TTGCAAAACTTTCCAGGAACTTTTAAAGAAAAGCATAGTTAGGTTGGGAAATTTTGCCCATACAGTATTTCAAATGAGAAACATTTTGTTTTGTCATATCCAAGTAATGTCATAGGCAAATAATTAGTTTGATCCAAAGTTTATAAGAATAACAAATTTAGTGACACAATTTGAATTTGATGACATCACAGTTGCAAATACACAATTTTGGCTATTATCCTTTTTTATGTTGTGGTAATCATCATTATTATATGATTCTCATGTTTTAGTC
>NW_013972831.1:0-271 GCF_001266775.1 Austrofundulus limnaeus | reverse complement strand
ATATTAGGCGGGACATGAAGTGGTAGTGACAGCATGGGGAGAAGTACACTTTTTCATGGTGAAATCAGACCCTCCTCCCCTTTTAGCACATTTATTTTCCTTTTTAAAGCACCTATGGTATTGTTTCTGCCCACGTGTTCATCAAAGAGTATATGGTCGGCAGCTTGGAGTCTTTTCACCGTGCCTGGCATCTCTCATCCACCATCAACAAAAAAAGGGGGAGTTTATACAAATCCTTCTGAGGAATTTACACAAACATAATTATTTATTT
>NW_013972830.1:0-271 GCF_001266775.1 Austrofundulus limnaeus | reverse complement strand
AAAAATACATGCACAGTTTTTTAACATTAACTGACAAAAGATTATTCTTAAGCTGAAGCTGCTTAAATATATTCTTCTCTCAGTTAAATATAGTCTCTGCTGCATTTTACGGTATGAGCACATAGCATGATGAAACCTCCCTCATGTCTTATTTTTAGTTTTCCTATGATTTTCATAGATGATACAGTTCTCTCTATATGACTGGTCTTGGCAGAGCGTGGGTTAGGTTAGGTGGTCACTAATGCTAGGTCAAAGCCACTTACCCTTTTGC
>NW_013972829.1:0-272 GCF_001266775.1 Austrofundulus limnaeus | reverse complement strand
ATCTGTTTGTACACAAAGACCGGTCTGTTTGGACACAAAGATCGGTCTGTTTGGACACAAAGATCGGTCTGTTTGGACACAAAGACCGGTCTGTTTGGACACAAAGACCGGTCTGTTTGGACACAAAGACTGGCCAGTTTGGACACAAAGACCGGCCTGTTTGGACACAAAGACTGGCCTGTTTGTACACAAAGACCGGTCTGTTTGGACACAAAGATCGGTCTGTTTGGACACAAAGATCGGTCTGTTTGGACACAAAGACCGGCCTGTTT
>NW_013972828.1:0-272 GCF_001266775.1 Austrofundulus limnaeus | reverse complement strand
TCTGCAGCAAAAAAACTGATGGTGGCTGCTCAGAAACCTCCAGGTTTTCTTTGGACAAATACACCCATCAGGTTTCATCACTCACATGTCTACAACAACTGTGATCCATGGCTCGCTAATGAAAACTCAATCAATAAGACAACCCACGGGTTATGGAAGATCCTGAGCCACATTTCAAGCCACTGGAACACAAGAACAATTTTCCATTTCTTTCAGATTTTTTTCTGGATTTTCTCGAGTGGAAAAAATTATATACAGAATGTTACCATTTC
>NW_013972827.1:0-272 GCF_001266775.1 Austrofundulus limnaeus | reverse complement strand
CTGATGTGTCTGAATTTCTGTATACTGTCAGTTATCCGTCCTGTCTTCTAATGAACACACCTCTCTGTTTTGTCTTTAGTGTTTTTAGTTTTGACTCACTCTCAGCTGCATGAAGAAGTAATCAGGCCAATGAGATGTAAGTGAGCTGTGTGATGAGGAGACAAGCCATGGACATTGTCTGTGTCCTGTCTAGACTGCAAATCAAATAATTAATAAATATAATCTGTGGCAGAAGAGATGAGATGGTCAGGGAGTAAATACAGGATACAGAG
>NW_013972826.1:0-272 GCF_001266775.1 Austrofundulus limnaeus | reverse complement strand
ATGAGTTTTAGGCTTCAATCGTGTTCTGTTGAGAAGATGAGAGTTGAAACCATTCAGGTTAACTCTTGTCAATCTGCCATTTGTCTCTGTGTTGTAATTGACTCTCATCTGGTTCAAAGACAAGTAAACCTGACTGAATTATAGACATTTTAGTGTTTGTTTTTTAATGTCAGTTAACTGTGATGGCCATCTTCAATTACAAAACTTACTGTGATTTGTAGGTGTCTGTCCAATGATTACTTTCTGCTTGTTTCACTAAAGTAGTAATAATA
>NW_013972825.1:0-272 GCF_001266775.1 Austrofundulus limnaeus | reverse complement strand
CCCCTAACCGAGGTGTACATGGTGACCCCCCTAATCTACAGACTAAAAAGATGAAAATTTTCATCTTCTATTGGGGTTGTGACCTTTTGTCCCACTGATGACATCATTGTTTGCATTTTTGTTTAATGACATTGTCATTTGAATGGAAGAGCTAACCAAAATGAATCTGCTAATACCTTGTTTTTAAAATTTGGTTGGTTTATAACAAAGTTATTTGCAGTTAAGTTTCCTGTATACACCTAACTTGGTCACATTGTAAAAGGGGTGTGGTC
>NW_013972824.1:0-272 GCF_001266775.1 Austrofundulus limnaeus | reverse complement strand
GTTTGAAACAGGGCTCTTTATAATGAAATAAGGGGGTTCAGACTGTCTGCACAAAGTGTTCTTTTTTCAGAAAACAAAGAAAATCAATCATTAAATCCACACACACTTTGAACATGTCTTCTTGAAATGTGGTCCCCATGAGGCCTACTTTCAGCCACAAAATTTCACTTGGTGAAGACCTTCACTTCCCCGTCTCATCTCTGCTGCTGACTGACAGCTGGTCCTGACGACAGAGACTGAATAAGTGCTGCAGTCGTGCTCACATACAGCTT
>NW_013972823.1:0-272 GCF_001266775.1 Austrofundulus limnaeus | reverse complement strand
AAGTAATTTTTCTGAGCAAGAAAATGCTATTTTTGCCTAATTTTGAGCTAAATTCTCCGTTTTTATGAGCAGAATAAAACAATTTGACCTTTTTTGAGTGTAATTACAGCAAAAACCCAGCAGATGTCGACTCTGTCACACAAACACAGCTTTGAAGAGAACCCGTGACGTTTCACCCCTCCCTCGGGAAGAAACTCACGTCCAGTGACGTAGTTACGTCGTGACGTCGTGACGCCGTGCGTCAGACTTAAAATGGCGGCTGCCCGGACCAC
>NW_013972822.1:0-272 GCF_001266775.1 Austrofundulus limnaeus | reverse complement strand
CAACAGGTTTGTGTCAGTCCCTCCAGTCTTCATCTGGTGACATATGATATAGACTAAGAGACAGTCATCTTAGCAGTTAGCTGTTAGTTATAATTGTTAGCCTCTGCTAATTTTGACATTTCATTACCAAAGCTACATTTTTAGTGAGTGGGCTTTAAGTTACTGAAGTTAACATTTTGGTTAGCTGTGTCCACCTCTGAACAAAGCTAAAACTATGAAAATTATTATTATCAGTGTGCATTGCCAATGCATAGATAGATGCATGTATAGAA
>NW_013972821.1:0-272 GCF_001266775.1 Austrofundulus limnaeus | reverse complement strand
CTGAGGCTTGGCTGGAGAATTTTCTACTAATAAGAGCGAGGCTGAACCAAAACAGGCCTCAAAATAATAACAGGAAGCCAAAGTTGCTAAAATATTGGACACAGGATCTTTCACAGCCTAAGACCAGTATGAGGTAAAACTAAAACAGCTAAATGTTTGGACACATAAAGATTATGGTGATGAAATGGCTTACTAACTGGAGTCATGGCCATGGTTGATCTGCTTGTGTTGTACTCCAGACAATTGCAGGAAACTCAGCGTTCCTGTGATTG
>NW_013972820.1:0-272 GCF_001266775.1 Austrofundulus limnaeus | reverse complement strand
ACTTACAACTTTTTTGTTGCAGTGTCATCACTTTTTTTAAAATTATGTTGACTTTGTGTCTAATTTGACTTTTGGCACGTATATTGTCTGAATAAATTCAAAATCCCAGCTTTATGAAAGTGATGCATCACGCTCACAAAGAAATTGAGACCACTTATGAATGTTTTGAAACATTTGAAAAGTTCCCTTTGCAACTGATATTCATCCTGATGCGATTTGAATTATTTTATGTCAATCATTTCAGCACAGTGAAGCAATGGTTTAACTTAAAT
>NW_013972819.1:0-272 GCF_001266775.1 Austrofundulus limnaeus | reverse complement strand
ATGTTTTAGCATATTTACATCTGCAGTCCTGAGGCAGGAAGACAAAGCAAAACAAAATCAAAATATACACAATATACTGTACAATAACACAGACATATGACACTACAACCATAAAATTAATCAAAGTGAGCACATGACTGGGAACTTTTAATAGACCGTTTAAGGTGCTTTTTCAATGTGCAGTAATTGAAACATCCCTATATAAATTGTGTTGTGTGTTTGCTGCTGCTGCACCCACCTCTTTATTCCCTGATTTGTTCTTATCTCTGGTG
>NW_013972818.1:0-272 GCF_001266775.1 Austrofundulus limnaeus | reverse complement strand
TGTTTTAAACAAAACGCAGCAGAGAAAGGAAGTGCAGAAAATAAAAGTTCAACAAATCACCACTTGTTAGAATAAAAAACTAATCTAAATGCATCTAATGGTTTGTGTTGTTAGCTTTTCTTAACTCTGTGATTTATTATAATACTTAAAGACACTTTACTGAATCAGCAGGAGTCATGTTGGTGAACAGAAGTTTGTTTCGTTCATTTTTCCTAATAAAACTGTTCAGATTTATTTTAAGTCTAAAACTCTGTCGTTTCGTTCACTTTCAA
>NW_013972817.1:0-272 GCF_001266775.1 Austrofundulus limnaeus | reverse complement strand
CAGTGTTAAAAAGTCAGTGTTAAAAAGTCAGTGTTAAAAAGTCACAGTGTTAAAGAGTCAGTGTTAAAAAGTCAGTGTTAAAAAGTCAGTGTTAAAAAGTCACAGTGTTAAAGAGTCAGTGTTAAAAAGTCAGTGTTAAAAAGTCAGTGTTAAAAAGTCACAGTGTTAAAGAGTCAGTGTTAAAAAGTCAGTGTTAAAAAGTCAGTGTTAAAAAGTCACAGTGTTAAAGAGTCAGTGTTAAAAAGTCAGTGTTAAAAAGTCAGTGTTAAAAA
>NW_013972816.1:0-272 GCF_001266775.1 Austrofundulus limnaeus | reverse complement strand
TCGTTATTAAATATGCATCAGTCTCAACTCTTGATTATGGTATCAGTTATTTGGCAGCAGCAGAAACCAATTTAAAGCTTCTTGTTGTCGAACAATCTCTGAGAATCTGCTGTGGAGCCTTTAGAACATCCCCATTTGCAGCTTCACAAGTCGAAATTGGGGAAATGCCTCAAAGAATCAGAAGATTAAAACAAATGTAAGTATATTTGGATTAATATTAAAGGGCATGAACAATCACATCCAATTAATAATATATTACAGGAATGTTGGGA
>NW_013972815.1:0-272 GCF_001266775.1 Austrofundulus limnaeus | reverse complement strand
TGATGTAACACATAAACAAAATGAAGTTAAAATAAGGAGAACTAAACAGACATTAATCTACACATGAGTGCTCCTCCAGTTAGATGCAATAAAACACAAGCAGGCTGCAGAATGAAAACACACAAAACAAAGACCATCATGGCAGGAAGAGACAGAAAAAAATGAGAAACAAACTGATGTTTTCCACATTCAGGTAAAAAATGTTATTTCAATAAAGATAAAAGCAATTAACCTGTCTGAGCCAGGCTCTTGGATATAGATTAGCCAAATAA
>NW_013972814.1:0-272 GCF_001266775.1 Austrofundulus limnaeus | reverse complement strand
AGGTTTATTTCAATGAGCTGTAAGGGAACCAATAATTTATTCATGTCTCTGTGTGTCATGGAGGGAGAGAGATAACTAAAATTCCTTTTTAATGCTCCAGTTTTTCCATAAATGCCCAAAAGGATTCACATTTACAGAGAGCAGTGTGTTTGTGTGGGAAGCCTATCAGCAGGTTTCGTCTGTGATCCTTCTGAAGGATTATTTATCAGAGCCCACACAGAGAGTGGACTGCCCACAGCGCCAACAGACACATGTAATCAGAAATTAAAAGA
>NW_013972813.1:0-272 GCF_001266775.1 Austrofundulus limnaeus | reverse complement strand
GCGAGGGAACGCAAACGGTATTGCGAGGTAACACAATACTTTTGCCTGGGAACGCAAAACGAAATAAAATCCCCCATGTCCCCTCGCGGGCTCAGTACAAAATGGAGCCGAAGATACTCAATTCTAAACTCCTGCTAAATTCAGATGTACGACACAACTTTCTAATTGCAAGAGGGAAAAAGTTGTTACACAATATTTATTAACCTGATCAAACTCAAGCAGGGAAGCTGAATCCTACAAAAGTCGCAAAACATTTGAGAGACTCCCACATG
>NW_013972812.1:0-272 GCF_001266775.1 Austrofundulus limnaeus | reverse complement strand
AGGTTAAAAAAAGAGAGAATAGGCAGCACAAACAAACTATGAGACAGATGAATGAATGAGAATGAGGTGTGTAAGTACTGGGAGGGATCAGAAATAAGTGCGCCAATCTGATTGGTCAGGAGGAACCAATGATGAGGAGCAATAAAGACGGAAGGAATGCCATAGCAGTGATGCAGTGGAAAAAAATTAAAAGCAACAATAGAGTAAATAAAACACAAAGAAAAATATGAGGAAAAAGGAAGAAATAGTTACATACTATACACGAGTTTAAT
>NW_013972811.1:0-272 GCF_001266775.1 Austrofundulus limnaeus | reverse complement strand
CAACTAATTGGGGATTCCTTTAAATGTGGCTCATAGTTCTAGTTGTTGAATGTGGAAAATCCCTTTTAAAATATGTACTTTATCACCACAAGCTAACTTTATCTGTGGAATATTAGAGTTTAAGTATGATAATATACTGAATAAAGTTTTAAAACTTGTCTTTTCTACAATATTGAACAAAAATTGAAAGTGTATTGTGGTTTAACTTTTTTTAAAGTGATCATATTATTGCAGACACACATCCATTTCTAAGAGTAAAACCATTACTCAGC
>NW_013972810.1:0-272 GCF_001266775.1 Austrofundulus limnaeus | reverse complement strand
CAAAAAAGCAGGTATTGTTCTATCACGATTGCATGAATTGACATCAGACTGTCTTCAACACTTACTCAGGACAGCTAAAGATAAGCTGTTTGATCTAATGTATCCCTATGTGTGTGTGTCTTGTCTAAAATGCTGCAGTGGTTGTTGTTTCCTTTTGTCTCCATGCTGGACTTCTCCATTTGTCAGAAAAACTTTGAGCTCTCACTCAGGCTGTTTTTACGTCGTCACATGGGTTTAAAAGTTATGATTAGCTTGGCTTGAATAAAAAATAG
>NW_013972809.1:0-272 GCF_001266775.1 Austrofundulus limnaeus | reverse complement strand
CTTTTCATCATGAGCCACCGAGGAATAAGAATAACTCAGGCCAGAGGGCTTTCTGTCCCGTGTGATAAAAATAAGTAATGATGTTCTGACTCCCTGCAAACATTAGAAGAACAGTGGGTCAAGGGCTTTCTAGAAATAAAACAGAGCATACAACTGGTTCAAACTGTGAGAATAAAAAGTCAAACAAAGCATAAATAAAGTTGATGACAAATGTTGACATTTTGAGGACGAGAGAAAACTTTATTCAATCATTTGGGTAATTTTAAAAAACA
>NW_013972808.1:0-272 GCF_001266775.1 Austrofundulus limnaeus | reverse complement strand
AACCAGAACCAGAACACTTCAGAAAACATCGAGCCGTTCTGAAAAGCTTTTCCTGTTTTAGTTTTCAGGAACCGGTTCTGAAGGGGCCTCAGCAGCTGTGGGGGGGGGACAGAACCGGGCCTTCTGTCCGGATCCAGAGGCTGAACAGAGGAGAACCCGGCCGGCTCACACCGGGGTTCTGTTTGGGGGGTCTGCGGGGGGTTCCTGCAGAACCCCGGCCCGTCTGAAGGGGGCAGTGCGGCTCACCGAACGGGCCCTCCTCCACCCTCGGC
>NW_013972807.1:0-272 GCF_001266775.1 Austrofundulus limnaeus | reverse complement strand
GTAAAACACAACAAACATGAAGTAAATAAACATCAAACAGGAGGTAAATAAACAACAAACAGGAGGTAAATAAACAACAAACAGGAGGTAAATAAACAACAAACATGAGGTAAATAAACAACAAACAGGAGGTAAATAAACAACAAACAGGAGGTAAATAAACAACAAACAGGAGGTAAATAAACATCAAACAGGAGGTAAATAAAAAACAAACAGGAGGTAAATAAACAACAAACAGGAGGTAAATAAACATCAAACAGGAGGTAAATAAA
>NW_013972806.1:0-272 GCF_001266775.1 Austrofundulus limnaeus | reverse complement strand
CCTTATATATTTGATTAGACTCGTGTATACAAAATATGTCAAGTCAGCCAGGTTCAGAATGATACTTAAGGCTTAAATCTTGACCCGGTTGCATCCCGCTTCCAGCAGAAAGTGGTTTTTTTTAACCATCTGCTGTAGAAGAAATAAAAAAAAGCCCAAACAGACGGGGACAAGTCTGTACTTAACTTGCCCTTGCAAATCAGAAAACACTTTAAGTATAAAGTTTTATACTCTTGGGTGCATGAAGGGTATTTTTGTTGAACATCAAAAAT
>NW_013972805.1:0-272 GCF_001266775.1 Austrofundulus limnaeus | reverse complement strand
CTGGTTCTGACTTGTATAAAATAGAATGGGGCATCATTATACAGGCGGGGCAGAGAATGGCCGCTGAGCCTTTGTTTGGTCTCCATTGTGGGAAATCAGGGGGAGTTCTTTAATACGGTACCCCACCCCTCAACGTCCACGGTCACCGTCCTCCATCACTGATGAAGAGGAGGCTCGAGTGGCGACATCATCGACCCCCAACATGACAAAAGAATAATTTACAAAGACCAGGAAAGATTTCAGGTTTCAGCTGTTTTAAACTGGAGTCAGAG
>NW_013972804.1:0-272 GCF_001266775.1 Austrofundulus limnaeus | reverse complement strand
GCAGCATTTGTTTGGATGTAAATAAACTCAGCAAGACAAAGAATGCGACATTCTTTGTCGTGACCAACAAGACACTCCACAGGCCACCATAGACAGTCTGATCAGCTCCATGTGAAGAAGATGTGTTGCTCTGAGAGACGCAGTTGGAGGACACACAAGATACTGAAACATCTAATTTCTCAACCTGACCCCATCATGTTCAAAGGACTACAATCCACTACACATGACCATACCACCATGTTATCAATGCCCACATGAAGGTCAGTTACTGA
>NW_013972803.1:0-272 GCF_001266775.1 Austrofundulus limnaeus | reverse complement strand
CAAAGGAACTTAGAGAACATCGCTCTTTATTTTTTGAATAGCTTATATGAAGAAACGAGTCTCTGCACCTCAGTGGAGAGTTTTCATAACATGACATGACAGAAGCATGTGTACGCCAGCCCTGGAGTTGGCGTGGGGCTGCGCACAATGGACATAGGAATTAGGAATTAGAGCAACAGGTGGGATTAGAACAACATGCGGGATCAGAGCTGCATGTGGGATTACAGCAGGTTCGTGTGGATGCGTGTATGTATATGTATGTGCATGTACGT
>NW_013972802.1:0-272 GCF_001266775.1 Austrofundulus limnaeus | reverse complement strand
TCACGCTGCTCAGAGGTTCTGAATAAGTTCCACTAATGTTGCGCAAACAAGCTGCAGAAGTCCAAACGTTATATTAAGCTTGTTCACGTTATGTTTAAGATACTTTAGGCATAGGTTTTTCAAGTCGTTAGGAACAAGGTGTCATCACGTCCAAACAAAGGTGCTAATTGATGCTTTTATTTTTCTCTTCCTCAGCATGTGCCAGCAGCCTGTTGGACAAAATTTGCAGATGTTGCATATAAGGCTGCCACGATTAGTCGACGACTAATCGA
>NW_013972801.1:0-272 GCF_001266775.1 Austrofundulus limnaeus | reverse complement strand
ATTTAAGCAACAGCTAATAGAATTTCTTTCTAACACAGTTGTAATAAGAGAAAAATCCTGTGGAAAATGGTCATTAAGGCCTTATTAGGGTCACAAGCCTGTTAGTGTTTGGGTCAGATGCTAAAGGTTTGGGTCCCACTGAAACAGACCACAGCCTCCATAAAACAGAGAGTTGGGAGGTGAAGAAGAGATGCTTCTTACTGTGACAGCTTTGTGCCCAAGGCTGGACCCAACATCTGTTACTCACACACTCCCTGCTCACATCTAAACAC
>NW_013972800.1:0-272 GCF_001266775.1 Austrofundulus limnaeus | reverse complement strand
GTTGATTTTTATATTTTTCCTTTGTTTTTATGCTTTTCTTATTTTATTGAGTGTTTTGCTGTATTGTTCAGCACTTTGTTCCTTTAGAGGAGTTTAAAGGGCTTTATAAATATTTTGGACTGGATTGGATTAACATATGTTTTGCACATCTATAATCTCATAGAAACTTCTTGTAGACTTCTACCATGGGAATTTTAATTTGACTTTATTTAAGCTCACACACCTGAGTAAATTTTGATTATTTTTATGAGATTGATTACTTTGTGTTGATG
>NW_013972799.1:0-272 GCF_001266775.1 Austrofundulus limnaeus | reverse complement strand
AGTTCGGTCAGTTTTAGAGGATTTAAATCAAAACAATGAGCCAATTTTTGATGGCGGAGCTACAGCTTTATGAGACGGAGGTGGAGCCGAGGACACAAATGGACCGAGCCAGAACCTTTACAGACAGAAGAGGAAAGCTCACTGGTAGAGATGGAGGGGAATAAAAAATAAATTGTCTGAAGGAGTGAAGACTTTGATGCGATCTACTATTTGTTTTAATAGAGCAAAAAGAAGAGTAGTGCCAGGCAGACTACCAGGAAAATCCCCAGTTC
>NW_013972798.1:0-272 GCF_001266775.1 Austrofundulus limnaeus | reverse complement strand
GTGGTAACATCTGCACAGGTAACATCTGCAGTGGTAACATCTGGACAGGTAACATCTGCACAGGTAACATCTGCACAGGTAACATCTGCACAGGTAACATCTGCAGTGGTAACATCTGCAGTGGTAACATCTGCAGTGGTAACATCTGCAGTGGTAACATCTGCACAGGTAACATCTGCAGTGGTAACATCTGCAGTGGTAACATCTGCACAGGTAACATCTGCAGTGGTAACATCTGGACAGGTAACATCTGGACAGGTAACATCTGCACA
>NW_013972797.1:0-272 GCF_001266775.1 Austrofundulus limnaeus | reverse complement strand
GGCCCAATGTTTTTAGTTGAGCTACAGCTTTCAAACTCATTCCACTTGACATGAGCTGGTGTAGATAGAACTGTTCTCTCTCAAAGCGTCTCAGTCACTCTCGAGGGGAGACGTGACTCACTCAGAGATTCACAGACTTTCTCCAGTGGTACAGGAAAGACTTTTAGGTAGTTAGAGAATAAGGTGAGAAGACACCTTTTGAAATCTGAAGTATCCACTTGATAAGTGAAAGAAATCACCAAGGTTTCGTCAGGTGAATGCAGGTTCTTACA
>NW_013972796.1:0-272 GCF_001266775.1 Austrofundulus limnaeus | reverse complement strand
TTTTTTAGGACCGCTCATTGACTTGCATTGATTTTCAGTCGTTTCCATAAACTAAACCTGACCCCTTACCCTAAACCTAACCCCCCACTACACTCCTTACACTTAACATGACCTAAACTCAATTTATACCTTAGTTCTAAAGGGAACCCTAAACCAAAAAATGGAGTTCCACATTAGACTCATTCTTTGGTCCTCATAAAGCCTGCTGGTCTTGACAAGGTTGGTGTATATACCAGAAATGGTCCTAAAAGATATCAAATACTAGTACACAC
>NW_013972795.1:0-272 GCF_001266775.1 Austrofundulus limnaeus | reverse complement strand
GTGAACAAAACCCCAAAATACTTGAACTCCTCCATGAATCAGAACCTCAACCCAAAGAGAGCAATCCACCCTTTTTCCGACTGAGGACCACGGCCTCAGATTTGGAGGTGCTGATCCTCATCCCAGCTGTGAACCTGTCCAGTGAGAGCTGAAGGTCACGGCACGATGAGGCCAACAGGACCACATCATCTGCAAACAGCAGAGATGAAACCCCGAGGACACTGGCTATGTCTCAATTCATGGGTTGCAGCCGACGCCAGCAAGGGAGGGGG
>NW_013972794.1:0-272 GCF_001266775.1 Austrofundulus limnaeus | reverse complement strand
ATGGACAGTGTGTCTGATGGACAGTGTCTCTGATGGACAGTGTCTCTGATGGACAGTGTGTCTCTGATGGACAGTGTGTCTGATGGACAGCGTCTCTGATGGACAGTGTCTCTGATGGACAGTGTGTCTCTGATGGACAGAGTCTCTGATGGACAGTGTGTCTGATGGACAGTGTGTCTGATGGACAGTGTCTCTGATGGACAGTGTGTCTGATGGACAATGTCTCTGATGGACAGAGTCTCTGATGGACAGTGTGTCTGATGGACAGAGTC
>NW_013972793.1:0-272 GCF_001266775.1 Austrofundulus limnaeus | reverse complement strand
CAGACCATCAGATTAGTCTGAGGGCGGGGTCTCTGACAGATCACCAGATTAATCTGAGGGCGGAATCACAGACAGACCATCAATTAATCTGAGGGAGGGGTCTCAGACAGACCAACAATTAATCTGAGGGCGGGATCTCAGACAGACCAACAATTAATCTGAAGGCGGAGTCACAGACAGACCATCAGATTAATCTGAGGGTGGGGTCTCTGACAGATCACCAGATTAATCTGAGGGCGGGGTCTCTGACAGACCACCAGATTAATCTGAGG
>NW_013972792.1:0-272 GCF_001266775.1 Austrofundulus limnaeus | reverse complement strand
AGGAAAAAACTGTTTCACAGTGTTTTAGACTAAAATTATCTGAAAAATTTGTTTGTTCTGTAGATATGCCCAATTAGACTGATACAGTGAAGTTTAGATACTGCTGGTTGAAACTCTACAAATATAAAATTATAAACATGTATTATTTGATCAGACGTTTTGAGTTTCAAATTGTTTGGAGGCCTTTTGTGAGGGAGATCAATGTTTGTTACCTGCTTTTCCTGTGATTGTTCCTGACTGGCCGACAGCATGATTGAGCACAGCTGCAGCAG
>NW_013972791.1:0-272 GCF_001266775.1 Austrofundulus limnaeus | reverse complement strand
GAACAGCAGAGAAAAGCTGAAAGCTTTGAAGTATTGTCAGTGAATTAAAATTTGATTTGTTGCAGTGAAAACAACGGTTGGTGAGTCAGCCTGTTTAAATTATTTTAAGCTTTGTTTTTAGAACAAATAATGTGCTAAAAGAGCTGTAAAAAGCATGAACCATTTTTTATTGTACTCTGAATTGTTCAAGCCTCCCGCTTCCACAGAAAGATTAGTCCCAGCTTCATTCCCTGCATGAAAATCACTAAAATGAGCTTTAATTATTAACAGCA
>NW_013972790.1:0-272 GCF_001266775.1 Austrofundulus limnaeus | reverse complement strand
ACCCTCACACCAAGGAACAAACACAACTATGACTCGCATATCATGGAACAAATTCAATCATGACCTTCACACCAAGGTACAAACCCAACCATGACCCTCACATCAAGGTACAAACCCAACCATGACCCTCACATCAAGGTACAAACCCAACCATGACCCTCACATCAAGGTACAAACTAACCATGACCCTCACACCAAGGTACAAATTACACCATGACCCTCACATCATGGAACAATGACAACTATGACCCTCACACCAAGGTACAAATTCA
>NW_013972789.1:0-272 GCF_001266775.1 Austrofundulus limnaeus | reverse complement strand
GAGTTTTATTAAATTGTGTCTATTGGTTAATGAGATATTTTGCCAACACTGCAAACACACACACACAGATTTGTTTTTATATCCCCATGAGGACCATGGATTGACTTCTATTAATTTTTTGGTAATATTATAGCCTAACCTTGACCTTTTACCCTAAAATTAACCTCACAAGTGTCTGCCTGACCCTAAAACTAACAGAAATCTAATTCACAACTTGGTCCTAAACCCAACCCCCAACCCCAACCAAAATTAGCATCCGTCCCCTTGGGGAC
>NW_013972788.1:0-272 GCF_001266775.1 Austrofundulus limnaeus | reverse complement strand
ATAATGTGTGTCATGGAAATATTTATTAAAGGCAGAAACACTTGAATAAAAAGAAGATGCACTTCATGGAATGATCGTCGTATGATTTAATAAGATATGCGATGCAAAAATGGGTCACGGCGTGAAGCCAGGTCTGAGTCAAGAGACTGGAAGTTGGATTCACGTCGCAACCCGAGCAGAGTTTACAGGAAATGAGTTTTAATAATAGGTGGAGCCATGAACAACCAATGAGAAAATGTTTCACAGCAGCATATCTGAAAAAAAGACACGTT
>NW_013972787.1:0-272 GCF_001266775.1 Austrofundulus limnaeus | reverse complement strand
GATATAAGCGAAAAACCTCCAAAAATACACACGTCGGACCTCTGCCAGGGATGGTTTTAGCCCCCCTTCCCGGGCTAGGAGCATCGGATCCCAGAATGGCTGGTTGGGTTTTAAAGCTCTGGTCTGCCCTACAAGCTGATACTTGAGTGGAGTCTCTGTGACATTGCCCCGCGGAGCTATAAGCAAATTACGCACAACTTAGTGCGTTTTATGCGCATTTTTGGGAGGAAATCTAAACATTTGTTTGCTTCTTCTGCGGGCTCTGAGCATTG
>NW_013972786.1:0-272 GCF_001266775.1 Austrofundulus limnaeus | reverse complement strand
ATTTTATCATTAAATCTTCATTTTATCATTGAGACTAAGAACCTAATTTTCAAGGAGGTCCAGGCCAAAATACAATTAAGTGCCATCGTTACACATTCAAATACAAAAGTATATAAAAATCCTAACAACATGAAACACATTTAAAAGCTAAACTAAGAACATGCTCATATGGAATTAAATATGGATCACGTCAGTATCAATACACTTTCAAAGATACTGTAGTTCGCAATCGTTTTGCAACATTATCAGCAAAAAGTACATAATGAACAAAA
>NW_013972785.1:0-272 GCF_001266775.1 Austrofundulus limnaeus | reverse complement strand
AGTCAGAAGAGCAGTTGCGTCATGCCAACTGATTAAAAACGATAACAGGGCAAAATAGTAACAAATAAAACCAAAAAGCAGAGGCAGATGGCAAGCTGCACACGCTGGCGCCATCTTGCCTCGTCAAAACATTTAAACTTATAAAACATTCAAAATGTCAAAAGGTTTTTAAGGAATTTCAGGGACAACTGAAGGTTTAAATTCCACATAGGACTGGTTCAGACACAGTTTTGTTGTTCTTAGGAGCTACTGAAAAACTGATTCTTCAGTAT
>NW_013972784.1:0-272 GCF_001266775.1 Austrofundulus limnaeus | reverse complement strand
TGGAGCGTAAAAGACGGAGGTTTTGCTCCGTGTTGTTGGTGAAGCTGCTAGTTACTGAACAGGGTAGCTGCCATCTTGACGCTCTGCGTCAACAACGTAGGTAGCGTAACGTCATTACGTCACTGCGTACCTGCGTCACTGAACGTGATTTCCCCGAGGGAGGGGTGAAGAGTCACGGGTTCTTTCCAAAGCTGTGATCAAGAGTCGACATCTGCTGGTTTTTAGTGGTAATTACACCTTCAGAAAAGCTGAAATTGTTTTATTTTGCCCTT
>NW_013972783.1:0-272 GCF_001266775.1 Austrofundulus limnaeus | reverse complement strand
CATCATCTCTCAGCAGACATTTCTGTTCACCAAAAAAATAAAAAATGTAATTCCTTTTAAACATAAGCAATGTATGCTACCCTAATTTACATGAAGTGTAAAATGTGAAGAAACAGCTTCCAGATTATACCTTCAACTAGGAAGAACAAGTAAAGGCAAATATGCAGAATTTAACACATTTAAATCAACACTTATTTTTAAATTAATCAAAGCTGCAGTTAATGGAAGGTTGATGGGATTTCCACCTTTCTCCTCTGGGCCTGGCTCTGGGT
>NW_013972782.1:0-272 GCF_001266775.1 Austrofundulus limnaeus | reverse complement strand
GAATCACTTAAAGTAATAGTTGTGTCCTGATACCAATACCAGTACTGGTGTGAGACAGATACCACCATTTTTAGTACCTCTGTCAGTGTGCCAGCTGTGGCTAAAATGTAGCTTACCACCATCAGTGTGTGAATGACTGTAGTGTGAAGCACTTTGGAGTCTGTAGGGACTTGATAAAGCTCAATACAAGTTCAGGTCATTTACCATTTTTAAGTACTCGTCCAAAATGCTTTGATAATCAGGACCGGTATCATCTTGCAAGACACTATATA
>NW_013972781.1:0-272 GCF_001266775.1 Austrofundulus limnaeus | reverse complement strand
GTGTTTATAATGTGTGTGTTTGTGTTCATAAAGCATGTGTTTGCAATTATAAAGTGTGTGTTTGTTTGCATTTATAGAGTGTCGTGTTTGTGTTTATAAATTGTGTGTTTATAATTATAGTGTGTTTGTGTTTATAAAGTGTGTGTTTGTGATTGTCGTGTGTTTTTATGTTTATAAAATGTGTTTGTTTGTATTTAGAGAGTGTCTTGTTTGTGTATATTGTGTTTGTTCATATTTAGAGAGTGTCTTGTTTGTGTATAGTGTGTGTGTTG
>NW_013972780.1:0-272 GCF_001266775.1 Austrofundulus limnaeus | reverse complement strand
GTCTCTACCTGTCTCTCAGGTGTGTCTCTCAGGTGTGTGTCTCTACCTGTCACTCAGGTGTGTGTCTCTACCTGTCTGTCAGGTATGTGTCTCTACCCGTCTCTCAGGTGTGTGTCTCTACCTGTCTCAGGTGTGTCTGTCAGGTGTGTGTCTCTACCTGTCTCTCAGGTGTGTCTCTCAGGTATGTGTCTCTACCTGTCTCTCAGGTGTGTGTCTCTACCTGTCTCAGGTGTGTCTGTCAGGTATGTGTCTCTACCTGTCTCTCAGGTGTG
>NW_013972779.1:0-272 GCF_001266775.1 Austrofundulus limnaeus | reverse complement strand
TCGGTCATCTGCTCATGTCAATCATCTGCTCATGTCAGTCATCTGCTCATGTCAATCTGCTCATGTCAATCATCTGCTCATGTCAGTCATCTGCTCATGTCAGTCATCTGCTCATGTCAGTCATCTGCTCATGTCAATCATCTGCTCATGTCAGTCATCTGCTCATGTCAATCATCTGCTCATGTCAATCAAAGTATCAGATCTTTCCTTTAGTCCAGCTGAGTGGAGTTTTGGGGAATTGAATAAAAGTAAAAAAAAGAATATCTTAGATT
>NW_013972778.1:0-272 GCF_001266775.1 Austrofundulus limnaeus | reverse complement strand
AACACTGTGTTTGTTTGATGTTTGGGTTCTTTAACACAGTGTTTGATGTTTGGGTTCTTTAACACTGTTTGTTTGATGTTTGGGTTCTTCAACACTGTGTTTGTTTGATGTTTGGGTTCTTCAACACTGTGTTTGTTTGATGTTTGGGTTCTTTAACACAGTGTTTGTTTGATGTTTGGGTTCTTTAACACTGTTTGTTTGATGTTTGGGTTCTTCAACACTGTGTTTGTTTGATGTTTGGGTTCTTCAACACTGTGTTTGTTTGATGTTTG
>NW_013972777.1:0-272 GCF_001266775.1 Austrofundulus limnaeus | reverse complement strand
AATTTGTCTTTTCTGATCATTGTATTCCAATAAATTAATCACTGTATACTTACATAATGATCTCCTGTGACACACAAACTTCCCAGAGCGTGAGCTTGCACAGTTTGTTGTCCCACTTTATCAAACAAAAACATGCATATTAGGCTGCCTTCAGGCTTTCAAAAAAGATCAATGATCTCAGTTTGATTTGTCAAGTTATATAAAGGGTAATGAATAAATTAATGAAGTAACTTAGGCTTTCTCCTAAATTAGTATCATTACAATATTATGTC
>NW_013972776.1:0-272 GCF_001266775.1 Austrofundulus limnaeus | reverse complement strand
AGAGAGAGAGAGAGACTAATTTACAGGTAGAGGCGGAGCGCTAATAATAAATGATGGACAGAGGGCAGTAAGACCGTGCAATGATCCCTGCTGGGTTATTTCAAGTCTGGAGAGACAGAGAGAGAGAGCGGTGGGTATTGCGCCTTTGCGTCTCCACTGCGCGCCTGTGACGCACGTCGCAAAGATGTATCGATCAGTCAGAAGTTTCAGCGTTTTGGCTCCCTGTGTAACCAACCAACTGATGACTGTTATGAAGGAGGGAGATATTATTG
>NW_013972775.1:0-272 GCF_001266775.1 Austrofundulus limnaeus | reverse complement strand
AAACAACTCTGATTGGCCAACCTGAGCTTCAGCAGGGCAGAGTGCCCTTTCAACAGTTCTTGTAAAGCCACAAACTTCCAAAAATGTTGTTTAGGATTTAATGTGACAGATTAACTCAAGGTAGTGTAAAGTGGAACAGCAACAACACAAATATTTGTGTGGAGTGCGTTTGCATTCAGTCATCTAATTGTGATAGCCCTAACAGAGCAGCCACTGTTCAAAAAAAAATGAGCCAGCACAGACGAGCTACTTCATCGGGCCAGGACTCTGCA
>NW_013972774.1:0-272 GCF_001266775.1 Austrofundulus limnaeus | reverse complement strand
TTGCCCACTATGAAAAAATAAATAAACACATCTCACCTAGTTGGAATCGTGGAGTTTCACTTGTATAATTTTGTTTGATTTCCAAAGGAAAACATCAAAGCAAGTGCCCAGTTGATATTCAGGTGCTAAGATGTTTCATGATGCTTGTATCTCAAAACAAACTGTAAGTCCATTTTACATATATACTGTACACCAACACATTAAATAAGCTTTTGGTGCAATTACCATGCACTCATCATGCAATTACAATGGGTCAGTGAAGCCTGTGATGC
>NW_013972773.1:0-272 GCF_001266775.1 Austrofundulus limnaeus | reverse complement strand
TGTACGCTTTTTACGAAGTTTAGGAAATTTATGTACTGTTAAAAAAAACTATGCAAACCCAAGGTCGGCACAGTGGCCTGAGTGTGTCCTGAGGCATCTCCAGCTGAAAGAAGGTGTTGGGAAACTGAAAACACTCCTCTAGCTAAAGGCCTGTTCACGGGGCTCTGTGCTCCAGAAGATACGTGTCCATGTCTGTCGAATACCTGATGCCAGAGTTCACTCCTGCCTACACTACGGAGTAGAAAAAAGGGTTACACAAAGAGTCCTGATGC
>NW_013972772.1:0-272 GCF_001266775.1 Austrofundulus limnaeus | reverse complement strand
TTTAATATCCATATTGCAAAAGCTAAAAATGGTTTTGTGCATAAAATGTTTTTCCCTATTCTTTACATTAAAACTTCCTCAATAATAAATTAATTTTATTAATTTTATCTGCAGCAGCCACAACAACACACTGCTTTCAGTTTTCTGGCTCAGCCCTCAGAAGCCTCACATGTGTGCAGCCCATATGTTCGTATTTCTGTGTTTTTTGTTGTTTTTTGTTTTCGCCCACCAACAACGGCAAAAGGGCAACAGTATTTTTGACTGTTTTTGAC
>NW_013972771.1:0-272 GCF_001266775.1 Austrofundulus limnaeus | reverse complement strand
CACTTCAGCTGAACGTAATGTTGTCAAGCATGTCGAGAGAGGACGAACTGCGAGTGAGAGCAGCTGCTCCGTCTTCCAGTCAGACTGAATAACAAGGTGTGCCAGGCGCGCTCCATCATCCTTGCTGACACATATTGACACGCCGGCTCAGTCCTGTCAGACTGAAGTCAGTAATTTAAGAAAAAAGTGTTTTTTTCCACAATCGTGATGACAACAGTGATTATTATTGACGTGTTTTTTTTTAAGTCTTGGAGGGATGAGAGGCTTGTCCT
>NW_013972770.1:0-272 GCF_001266775.1 Austrofundulus limnaeus | reverse complement strand
GAGTGTGTAAAAGTACTATTACTTTTACTTTCCCAATTTTTGTGAACAGATTTCTCATCAGTGAAATATATTTTTACTAGTCATTTTCTGTTCATGTCATTTTACTTTACTTAATTATTTTTTTCAAGTACTTTATAAACCTCTGTCCTCAACACATACAGTACTGGCTGTGTCCAAATTCAGGGGCTGGGTCCTGCGAAGGACTCGGGTCGGGATCTTGGTTGACCGCAAAGACCAGAAAAAAGTGGCTGTGAATTTAAACGGTCTGCTTT
>NW_013972769.1:0-272 GCF_001266775.1 Austrofundulus limnaeus | reverse complement strand
CTGCAATGAAGAAATACACAAATTTATTAGCTGCAAATTTAAAAAATCCTTGTACATAAAAGGTAAATTTCTGTTTAGATTGCTGAAATAATAATCAGTCACGTTCAGGTATTTACTTAACAAACATTGCATATGGAAAGTTTTCTGTATTTTTTCCACATTGTCATGTTTAAAGTAGTCCTTTTCATCATTAGTTTACACAGTCAAACAAGTAAAATGTAAAAAACAAACATGAACTGATGGCTGTTCTAAATGAGGAATTTGTGGAGGGT
>NW_013972768.1:0-272 GCF_001266775.1 Austrofundulus limnaeus | reverse complement strand
CAGCAAACACACACAAACAAAATCTGTCAGATTTAACACGTCTGCACGAGATGATCACAGAAGTTGTTCTCGACTTCGGCTTCAGTATAATTCAGCGTTTGATGCATGTGATAAAAAGTAATTATCTTTACGTCAAACTGTTAGTCAATGATGAACTAAAGGTCAGAGGATTAAACAAGAGACCTGATTTTTTGTCTTGAGGCCAATAAGATAAACTGGGCTCAACAAATAGATGTGAACCTTCAGGATATCACATGTTCATAACTTTTATG
>NW_013972767.1:0-272 GCF_001266775.1 Austrofundulus limnaeus | reverse complement strand
TGAGGCCCAATGAGTTCCATTTTGTGCATATTTTAGCAAATTACCAGCTTGCAAAGGTGAAGAGGAAAAGAGCCCTTGTTAGATGAGCTTGTCTTGTCATTTCAAGTCAGAGTGACCCCTTTGAAATAGGTCTTTTTGGGTTTATATGAGTCCTTTGTTATGTGACGTCAGCTGCAAGACTAAAACTATCACAGCAGAGATGAGCTTCCCTGCTGATCCAATGCAGAATCAACTTATAGGCATTTGTGCATTGCTACATTGGTTTGTTAAAG
>NW_013972766.1:0-272 GCF_001266775.1 Austrofundulus limnaeus | reverse complement strand
GTCTGACCCAGGTCTGACCCAGGTCTGACCAGGTCTGACCCAGGTCTGACCCAGGTCTGACCGAGGTCTGACCCAGGTCTGACCCAGGTCTGACCAGGTCTGATCCAGGTCTGACCCAGGTCTGACCAGGTCTGACCCAGGTCTGACCCCGGTCTGACCGAGGTCTGACCCAGGTCTGATCCAGGTCTGACCCAGGTCTGATCCAGGTCTGACCCAGGTCTGATCCAGGTCTGATCCAGGTCTGACCCAGGTCTGACCCAGGTCTGACCCAT
>NW_013972765.1:0-272 GCF_001266775.1 Austrofundulus limnaeus | reverse complement strand
CTTGGCAATGAATCTTATAGCGGACACCTGATTGGCAGCACCTGGGGGTACCAGAAGCTCAAAACAAGTGTTCGTGGCAACAGCACAAAAAGCTGTTAGGCAGAGAAGATTTAGCAAATTTCTCATGTGTGCATGTCACATACTCAGCTCTTCTGCTCTTCCCACAAATATGCGTGTTCCTTACAAATACAGCAGGTAAAATAAGTATTGAACACGTCACCATTTTCTCTCAGTAAATACAGTATATTGCTAGAGGTGCTAATGACATAAAA
>NW_013972764.1:0-272 GCF_001266775.1 Austrofundulus limnaeus | reverse complement strand
AAACATTTAATGTATTCTGTTGCTTTTTTAGACAAAATGTTTCAATAAATGAAAATCTGTAATTTATTGAATGTGATAATTGCCGGCAACCAAAAGTGAACAAGTAAAAATGTTTTTGCTTCTGTCTTTGTGTGTGCACATGTGTTTGTTTTTCTGTTCTTGCAAAATAACTGATGAATCACTGGTAAAATTCTAAGCTACTTTCAGAATAATTGGTTCTACAGTTGATTAAGTTGTGGAGTCAACCCAAGTCAACATGGCCACCACAGCTG
>NW_013972763.1:0-272 GCF_001266775.1 Austrofundulus limnaeus | reverse complement strand
ACCTTACAGACAGGAAGTTATAACAAGAAAAAAGCTTTGATAGACTTCACATCCATAAAGATGAGCAAAGAGTGTGAAAACAGGCAGCACAGTATAGAAAAAAGGTTCAGGACTAATAAAGGAGAGTATAATTTAAACCAAAGACCAAAACCAAAGCAAATTTACTGCCCAATAAATGAAAACATGCTGAACTAGTTTACAATAAATATGGTGAAAAATGTAGTTGATCAAATCTTTCCACTTCCTTGTGCTTCAAAATAAAACGACTTTAC
>NW_013972762.1:0-272 GCF_001266775.1 Austrofundulus limnaeus | reverse complement strand
GGACCAGCCAGGTACTAAAATCCCGGGCCACTTTTTTGCCCCAGTCTGCCCCTGACCAGAGGTGAGTCTCCAAGCAGGAAGAAACCATTGCTTCCATTGCTGTGATATGCACAGGGTTTTTCAGGAGCTTGGTGCCGTGTGTCCCATGGACTACAAAAGGTGTGTCTGTGACAGTTTAACTGTTCGGCTTTTGATTGAGTATGTTGAGCCATTAAGAGGCTCCTCCCAGCAACACCTGCAAAACTCCTCCTAAAAGAGGGAATCATTTGAAA
>NW_013972761.1:0-272 GCF_001266775.1 Austrofundulus limnaeus | reverse complement strand
GCTCATATAAACCAGGCTGTGATGGATGACTTGGTGGCCTCCTTTATTCCTGGTTGTGTAATTTAGCATCATTACCTATGAAAACATGTCACTGCCATGACAGCCCAGACCGATGCTGTACATCCAGAAAAGTCATAGATCATCATTGTAAGCCAGGGAGGAAAGCAGGAGGGAGAGATCTTGATTAGCTGAGAGCAATCGTGCAGAAAGCAGTTAGTCTTTGGTTGAAGGGCCCATTTTTTCAGCTATAATAGTGTCCCTTTATTATATTT
>NW_013972760.1:0-272 GCF_001266775.1 Austrofundulus limnaeus | reverse complement strand
CCACCCGGTTCTGCCCCTGTCATCACAGTTATTGCTTATTTCTAAATCCTTATGCAGTTTTAGAAACATATATGTTTTTCCTCACTCTAAACTGACTCATTACATTTTCAATAAGTCACATTAAAAGTGCCTCAGTGTTGACAGCTCTAACCTTTTATTTTTCCTCATTTCAGTTTAGATAGTCTATTTTTAGCTTCTGAATAGACTCTGTAGCATGATGTTTTCATATCTGCCCATCCTGCCTGTGACTTCATCTGGGACCCCCATCCTCT
>NW_013972759.1:0-272 GCF_001266775.1 Austrofundulus limnaeus | reverse complement strand
CTGAATTGTGAATCGTCCTGAATCTTGAATCTTCCTGAATCGTCCTGAATTGTCTTGAATCATTGTGAATCGTCCTGAGTCGTGAATCATCCTGAATCATCCTGAATCGTCCTGAATTGTCCTGAATTGTCATGAATCGTTGTGAATCGTCCTGAATCAGCCTGAATTGTCCTGAATCGTCCTGAATTGTCCTGAATCGTCCTGAATCATCCTGAATTGTTGTGAATCGTCCTGAATCATCCTGAATTATTGTGAATCGTCCTGAATCATCC
>NW_013972758.1:0-272 GCF_001266775.1 Austrofundulus limnaeus | reverse complement strand
AGTGTCAAATAGTTATAAATAGTTAATATCTTATCAGTTGTGCCTGCCTACTTTGACCACTTGGTTAACAGTCTTGTTCCACAGGTGGGCAAAAACAATATGGTTTCTGCCTTGAAGCGTTTTCAGACGCTAACAGGGGCTTTTATTTTGAAAACTAGGGTGTCAGATGACTTCCTCCAGTTCTTACAACAGTTCTCCAGTTTGACACACTTACAAAAAATTAAAAAAATGTCAAGAGGCTTTTAATGAATTTTGGGGGGACTGTTGAGGGT
>NW_013972757.1:0-272 GCF_001266775.1 Austrofundulus limnaeus | reverse complement strand
GTTTTTCCAAAGCAGCACACTTCGTCCCATTGGTCAAACTGCCCAGCGCCCTGGAAACAGCTCAACTTCTGGTCCACCATGTATTCAGACTTCATGGCATCCCTCTGGACATTGTCTCAGATAGAGGTCCTCAGTTTTCGTCACAGGTCTGGAAAGCCTTCTGCAACTCTCTTGGCGCTAAGGTCAGTCTATCTTCTGGTTATCATCCTCAATCTAATGGACAGAGTGAAAGATGCAATCAGGAACTAGAATCTGCAATCAGATGTGTTATA
>NW_013972756.1:0-273 GCF_001266775.1 Austrofundulus limnaeus | reverse complement strand
AACTAAATTTGATGATGTGATGACTACAGCCATGGATATAAGTGGAAATCCAATTGGAGAACATTTAGGCTGTCTCAGTTCAGGGGCTGCGTCCTCATGAGTGCGCATTTGTCAGTCACATAGGCCACTGCCCCGCAATGAGTAGCCTACTCTTACCAATTTGAAAAGTCGTCCTCATTTGGCCATGGCCCACATGTCAAAAACCAAGGATCCATCCAAGTATCCTTAGGCTGAGGACATCCCAGGATTCAACGCGCCAACAGCAAACTAATC
>NW_013972755.1:0-273 GCF_001266775.1 Austrofundulus limnaeus | reverse complement strand
CCGGGTAGGTGAGCTGGCATATTCTGGCTGGCCGGCCGGCCCTAGCAGACCCAGACGTGTGGTGGGGGTTTGCTGTGGGGAATCAGTCAGAGTCTCCCGTTGGGCGGAGCTTCGGCTCGCACCTCTGGGAGAGCTTCGAGCACATTCGGGTGGGGGATGTTGGGTCCGAGCGGGCCATGATCCGTGCCTTCGTTGTCGAGGCGGCTTGCCTGAGCTGTGGCAGTGGGGTGGTGGCAGATGCACAGACAGATAGCCCCATTCAAAGTCAATGGG
>NW_013972754.1:0-273 GCF_001266775.1 Austrofundulus limnaeus | reverse complement strand
GAGTTTTGCGTGGAAAATGGCGAACGCAAGGTTTTTGTGCATACGCACCATTGATACACGAGGCCCCTGGAGTAAAAAGGGCTGATTAATACTGCCAAACTGGTAAGGTGATCTTTCCTTATTTATCCAGTTTCCTCTCAAGCTGTTGCACTCATTTTTCTTCTTTCAATCCACATCGTTCTTTTTTTAAGCAGTTCTGAGGCACGCTGGAGAAACTTGGAACTGCTGCTGCGCATGTTACTCAACAGGTTGTTGTTAGCTTACCAAAGAGTG
>NW_013972753.1:0-273 GCF_001266775.1 Austrofundulus limnaeus | reverse complement strand
GCCCAATGTTTGTATATGTCTGTGGGGGCCTTCCATTGACTTCCATTCATTTTTTGGACATTTTATATCCTAACCCTGAACATTTACCCTCACATTAATCTCACAGGTTCCTCCTACCTGACCCTAAAACTAACCTAAACCTTGGTCCTAACACTAACCCCACACCTGAGCCTAGCATCTGTACCCGGTCCACATGAGGCTGCCTTTTCCTCTAAACTGGTTCTCAGGATGTAGCAGACACATGGTCTCCCTGATAGTTAGTTAGTTAAAGTT
>NW_013972752.1:0-273 GCF_001266775.1 Austrofundulus limnaeus | reverse complement strand
AGAAAGAGAGAAAAGTCCAAATGGGTGGAGAGAGAAAACGAGGTCCTCTTGTTGATCAGGATTTTTCATTAGTAGCTGAAAAATAGTATCTGAAGTTCCACAGAGCCTTGACTTGTTTGGGGTTTTTTTTAACTCCATATTTGCTTCAAACAAACCGTATTTCTATTTTTAACTTCTTCTTTCTTAAAGTACAATAACAACAAACCATGGTTGAGCTTGGCTGGCAACAAATTTCCCCAAATTTGTAGTGTTCTAATAATGTTAAGCCTGAAG
>NW_013972751.1:0-273 GCF_001266775.1 Austrofundulus limnaeus | reverse complement strand
TTTACATGCTCACCGTACAGGTACAGCAATTCTCAGGATATTTCACACCAATTCTCTGCAACTGTCAACTTTAAATTGACTCTGGATGTGTGATTTTTCACACAACTCCTCATTTTCTTCATCTTGCTGCGTTAAAAAAGAAGAATGTCTTGAAGCAGCGATGCGTGCCTCGGAATTATCATGAAACTGTGTAGCGTAATTGCACAGATAACAAAAGCCGTCATGCTGCTGTCAGTCAGCACGCAGTTATTATGTATCTTCCTGTATAAGGGG
>NW_013972750.1:0-273 GCF_001266775.1 Austrofundulus limnaeus | reverse complement strand
ATTTATTTGCATGCAAGCTGTCTGTATGACATTTTATTACGGATCCTAAAGCCAGTATTATTCACATCTAACAAATGTATAAATTAATCTGGTTGGTTATAGTGTTTGTACACGTGTTCCTACAATACACATTTTTATATAACCATACTGCGCTAACATTTTTAATGAGTTGGCCGCTCATAAAAGTGTTACACTACGTTCATTGCGAATGAATTAAAGTGAGGAGTTAGTAGCATCTGAGCTAACGAGAGAATAGCTCAGGCTACTTCTGGA
>NW_013972749.1:0-273 GCF_001266775.1 Austrofundulus limnaeus | reverse complement strand
GGGTTAATTATCTGATGGATTAATTATCTGATTGGTTAATTATCTGATGGGTTAATTATCTGCTGGGTTAATTATCTGATTGGTTAATTATCTGCTGGGTTAATTATCTGCTGGGTTAATTAATTGCTGGATTAATTATCTGATGGATTAATTATCTGATGGATTGATTATCTGCCGGATTAATGATCTGATGGGTTAATTATCTACTGGATTAATTATCTACTAGATTAATTATCTGATGGGTTAATTATCTACTGGATTAATTATCTACTA
>NW_013972748.1:0-273 GCF_001266775.1 Austrofundulus limnaeus | reverse complement strand
GCATTTCAAAAACACATTGTATCAGCAGAAAAAGACCTAACTGCACAATAACAGGGGAGTTACACAGGGAGCTGCATATGTAGAAAAATAAATTTTGTTATCAAAGTATAAAACCATCATGCCTTAAATAAAAAAGTCAGGTTTGATTTTGGGGTTGTTTCAAATGGAAACTGTGCCCTTAAACTGTGCCCTTTTAAAATGACAGTAAAACAAGTCTGATATTGCCTCTAAAATGTCAGTGATTTTCTGTTTCAATAAAAATTACCCAAGATG
>NW_013972747.1:0-273 GCF_001266775.1 Austrofundulus limnaeus | reverse complement strand
TCTAATTTTCTGAGAGACTGAATTTTGGATTTTCATATATTTCACGTTTTCAAATATATCAGTCTGTGTGTAATGAATGAATTTACAAGCAACTGTACACCTGGATCTGAAATTATTATATTAGTTCATTTCTAGTTACATTTAGGGATTTTAAATGACTCTTGGTAAAACAAAACAGAACAAATGTCTTAATAGATGTAGATCAACAAGAACTTCACATTCAAACTATATTTGGAGGACAAATAACCTATTTTTGTCATGAAAATATTAGAC
>NW_013972746.1:0-273 GCF_001266775.1 Austrofundulus limnaeus | reverse complement strand
ATGATCAAGAACCTCAATGGTACAAGTATATTATTGGTACTTATGTTGCCACATAGAGTTGTGAGCAAGACCTCAGAAACTATTATTTACTAGAGTAAAGGGGGGAAAGTTCAATATATGTTTGAGATAACATTGTGTTTGTTTGTGAGAATGTCAACAGGTGTGGTTCCTGTGGGGAAAACAGGCTGTTAGTGATCGATTCCTGCAGATGTTGCCATGGAAGCTAAAAAAAAGGCAGAATATACTGTATGTGTGTAGGGGAGTGTTTGTATG
>NW_013972745.1:0-273 GCF_001266775.1 Austrofundulus limnaeus | reverse complement strand
GGTTCTTCTTATGGACTGGGTCTTTCGGCAAAGCGGCAGGTCAACCAGGAAGCTTTGAGGATCTAGCTCACAGCAGGAGGATGTTAGTTCCAGGTTTCAGGTGCTACTGCCTGACACAAAAATGGTGTTTCACCAAAAAAGATAAAGTCCTTGTGACGACGAGAGAACTATGCTGCGAGGTGAACTGGAAAGAATGACTGGCTTCCAGTATAGAAAAAGTGTGTCCTGGGAGAGAGGGCAGATGAGCTGTAGACTGACTAGATTGGAAAACAT
>NW_013972744.1:0-273 GCF_001266775.1 Austrofundulus limnaeus | reverse complement strand
GAAAACACAAACACCTTGGCTGTGGTGTCACTTGCATCATCCTCTCCTCAACCTCAACTTTCCACCCGAAGAGGATCCAGCAGAGCCAGCTGAGGCCAGTCTGTGCCTGCCAGCTGCACCCCACAGGCAGGCCATGAGACCGTGGGGCTGAGGTTATCATGACATGACATGACCAAGATGTGAGCTCAGTACAACATCTCTGAACAAACTAAACTCTAATTTTATTAAAATGCTCTGTCAGGTCCTGATTTATGTTGCTGAATCTGATTATTC
>NW_013972743.1:0-273 GCF_001266775.1 Austrofundulus limnaeus | reverse complement strand
CTTCCTGCCACAATTTCGACATAATGATCCGACCAGATACCCAGCCTGTAGTCTCGAAGATGCTTTTAGATGTGCAAGAGCTTTTCAGGATATCCATGAGGGGTATAGCTGAGATGGATGCTGTGCTCGCTAGGTGCTTTCCTTCGAGAGAAGCAGCTCCTGGTGGATTTTTTTACCCACCCTCCCACCCCTCTTTTTTCTCTGCACCTGAGGCCCCTCCTGACTCTGTTCCTGAGGCCCCTCCTGACTCTGTTCCTGAGGCCCCTCCTGACT
>NW_013972742.1:0-273 GCF_001266775.1 Austrofundulus limnaeus | reverse complement strand
GTTAGCACACCAACAGCAGGGTTAGCACGCCAACACCACGGTTAACACGCCAACACACGGTTAGTACGCCAACACCACGGTTAACACGCCAACAGTACGGTTAGCACGCCAACACCACGGTTAGCATGCCAACACCAAGGTTAGCACGCCAACACCACTGTTAGCACACCAACACCACGGTTAGCACACCAACATCACGGTTAGCATGCCAACAGCACGGTTAGCACACCAACACCAAGGTTAGCACACCAACACCACGGTTAGCACACCAAC
>NW_013972741.1:0-273 GCF_001266775.1 Austrofundulus limnaeus | reverse complement strand
AATAAGTCCAACTACATCTTTTTGGGGTTTTAAGTAAACAAAAAACCTGACTCTTCCCATGGTCATATTAAAGCTGCTGCAAAGCAAAGCTGCCTTTAGAAAGGAAGGTCTTTAGTTTTGTAGTCAAGTCTCTTGTCTGCAGTGAGGAAAATTTTAATCACAAAGTTTAAATCTGAAAGGAGTCCCATGCTTTGTTTGACATAAGAAACCTGTGGCTGGTTGGTCGTCTGTCGGCACTACAGCGACCCATCTTATGAGAGCTAGTGAGTAACG
>NW_013972740.1:0-273 GCF_001266775.1 Austrofundulus limnaeus | reverse complement strand
ATTCAACTTTTGAATTAAAGCTGAGACCCAGACCTTTAAAATGGTTCCCGACATGCCAGGATAGAGCACTGCCAGACCTGGCTAGACTGCTAACAAGACCCGGTCTGGATCCGTGGTTTTTGCTCTAAGTCCACACTTTTTGGTTTTTGCACTAAGTCCAAACCTCCAGCCTCCCCACCAACCCATCTGAACCACCAGCATCTAACTAAAATAAAGTCACTTAAATCTTGGTTCTCTTCAAAGTGTTTCATTTCATGAAAAAATGTGTAATTT
>NW_013972739.1:0-273 GCF_001266775.1 Austrofundulus limnaeus | reverse complement strand
CTTTGGGAAACACTGTCCTAGACGACACTGAAAACAAAGCTTAGAATAAATGAACCCATTTTCAGTACAGTTGATGAAGTGGTTCAGTTCTTGTTCATTGCTTCATTTTCACACTACTAAAGGTAATTCTTGATGATAAAAAAAACAGTGGTCCAGAAGACAGCAGTCTTATCTTGTGCTGCAACAAATATCTAAAAAGGACCACAAGGACTGTTAATGCAAGGAATAAATAATCATTCAAGAGAAAAAACATTAAAGAAATACAGAATACCA
>NW_013972738.1:0-273 GCF_001266775.1 Austrofundulus limnaeus | reverse complement strand
AGCAGCGGGAGATATGCATTCCTTAAGTCATGTTGGACTTTTATTATTATATTGGTTTTAATATCATAAAGTTGTGTTTGTGGTGATGAAACCATTAGCATCACATGGTTAGATTGAGCTCTAATCCACAATGTGGCCTTTAACGCTGCAAAGTGCGTTTGAACGTTCGCAATTTCAGGGAGCTGAAAGCTTTTCCTGTTCGTTTAGGGAGGAAAAAAGTGTAAAACAAAGGTGAAATCTGTTTGCATTAGCATGCTGGCTTTATGCTTGTGA
>NW_013972737.1:0-273 GCF_001266775.1 Austrofundulus limnaeus | reverse complement strand
TCCTAAAGGTACTGGTCATGTACAAACCAAAAATATAATTTTCCCATAGTGGGGGTACAAACAGAAAAGTTCAAGAACCACTGCATTTAAGAATGCGGACTATGAATTTTGTAATTGCTTTGCAAGACATTTTCTGGGGGTTTTAACAAGTGAGGGAAGGATAACAGTCTCCACCTGTGAGACTGACAGGTGGATCGGTGCAGCTAACGCAGTATTGCGGACTCTCTGCCGGTCTGTGTTAAAGCCAGGGGCGCCAGCATGGGGGGGCAGGGG
>NW_013972736.1:0-273 GCF_001266775.1 Austrofundulus limnaeus | reverse complement strand
GGAAAGAGATATGAAATTAATTTAAAAGAAAAGAGAACATTGACATTCAGGAGTCCCCTGAACAGAAGATACCGATGCCTCAGTTTCTCTTCGGAGTCACCGCTGACTCGCCTTCGGGTCACCTGAGCAAACTGCATGCCACCAGGGCAGCGTGGGAACGTCGATACCTCAATTTGTTTTCCCATTTTCTCCCCTTATCAAGGTTAAATGGAACAAATCAATCAATCATCTTGGCCAGTGCGGACAAAGACAAGAAAAAAAAGATGGGAAAAG
>NW_013972735.1:0-273 GCF_001266775.1 Austrofundulus limnaeus | reverse complement strand
TCAATATGTGACGAGTTGGGAGTGAGAATGGGTTGGTTGCTGTGGTGGTGCGCCGCCGCCCTCATCCCACGTCACGTTGCTGTGGTGGTGGCCGCCGCCCTCGTCCCACGTCACGTTGCTGTGGTGGTGGCCGCCACCCTCGTCCCACGTCACATTGCTGTGGTGGTGGCCGCCGCCCTCGTCCCACGTCACGTTGCTGTGGTGGTGGCCGCCGCCCTCGTCCCACGTCACGTTGCTGTGGTGGTGCGCCGCCGCCCTCGTCCCACGTCACGT
>NW_013972734.1:0-273 GCF_001266775.1 Austrofundulus limnaeus | reverse complement strand
CCAATTGAAACTACACCTGGACCATTATTTTGTGTTTGTTCATTAACTTTCTGTCCTTTTAAGCCTGAGTTATTCAGGGCAGGTCCTGTTCCTAAACCTGGTTCTGTTTAGACTGAGACTCTCCAGCTTCAGGACAATATGAACACAAGATGGTCATGATTTGTGTGTCTCTTTGTGTAACACGTATACCTAAGTGTAAGTAGGAATTGCAAAGCAGTGATGGAGTTAGCCTTTTACTTTGAAAATTGACTGAATTCCCTAACTTCCTGTTTG
>NW_013972733.1:0-273 GCF_001266775.1 Austrofundulus limnaeus | reverse complement strand
ATTTAGCTCACTTTCTTAGTGATAAATTCTAGTTTAAAAAATTCAACTAACTCCACCTTCTGCTGATTATCCATAGTCAGGTCATGAAGGCAACAGATCCAGGAGACAAACCCAGACCTCTTTCTCCCCAGCGAGACTCGCCAGCACTTCCTGGGGGGACGCTGAGTCGTTCCCAGGCCAGAGAGGATACAAAATCCCTCCAGTGAGTCCCAAAGAGGCCAATGAGAATCCATCCATCCATCCATTTTCTGTACACGTTTCTTCCTTTTCAGG
>NW_013972732.1:0-273 GCF_001266775.1 Austrofundulus limnaeus | reverse complement strand
TCATTTCCCGAATTGGAAGCTAACATCAGCTTCGTGAATTAACGACAACCCTTTTGCACAATTGCGCATGCGCCAACGTGACTGTAGGAAAAACGTCTGCTTTTTTTCTTTTAGCCTCCATACATTATCTGTACCCGTTTCTTCCCTTCAGGGTCACGGGGGTGACTGGTGACTACAGGAGGGGTGAGGTACACCCTGGACAGGTATAGAGACAAACTGGACAAACAACCATTCACTGTCTCATAGGGTTGGGCAATATTGGCAAAAAAATTA
>NW_013972731.1:0-273 GCF_001266775.1 Austrofundulus limnaeus | reverse complement strand
CAACAATAATAATGATTAAACAGACAGACTTCCTGTGATCACTAATAATCCTGTCAGGTTTACATAAATCAAAGTTAAAGTGAACTCGAACACATCTACCTGCCCAGCTCTGCTCCAACATCATAAAAATCCTCCACATTCTGCTGTTTGAACACATCCATGGCTGCGGGTTCAAATCCGGCTCCAACAGGTGCTGCAGTCCCGTCTGAGCAGACATGAGCTCACCGGGTCGACCTCTGGATCGCTCCGTGCTGCTTCGGTTCGGTTCTGTTC
>NW_013972730.1:0-273 GCF_001266775.1 Austrofundulus limnaeus | reverse complement strand
TAGGAGAAGAATATGAACATGTTCTTGCATGAGGCCCATTGTTTGTCTGATCTGTAACAAGCTGAGGACAGCATGTAGCTGAAACATGTCCTGTTTTCTGCCCTTATTAAATTGTTGGTATTTTTTGGAATACTGGTTATTCCATTTTTTGTGATTCCTCAGAACCGAGCACCCATTTACTCTTTCTCCTTATCCAAAGGGAGTCACTGATTCTGGCAGAGTCCATTTCTGACTGGAAACAAGCTCAACTTACTGCCGGCAATGTGGACCAAG
>NW_013972729.1:0-273 GCF_001266775.1 Austrofundulus limnaeus | reverse complement strand
TCTGTGATGGACTGAGACATGTCCAGGTGTCTCTGTGATGGACTGTCTGACACCTGTCCCCAGTTCCTCACAAAGAACCGTTGTCCGTCTCACCTGGGGACATTAAGAGTCTCAGGTGACCTACCTTCCTGTTTTTGTTCTGTTGGAGAAAACCCACTGCTGCACAGCGAGAACATGTAAGCTCTGACAGAGCAGGAGGAGAACCTGTGACTTTCTGTCTGTGAGCCTCAGCTCTGACCGCTGCTGCACTGTTCTGCTCCACATTAAACTGAT
>NW_013972728.1:0-273 GCF_001266775.1 Austrofundulus limnaeus | reverse complement strand
TTTCTGAATACGCCCATTTCTACTTGAACATGTTGGGGGTAACGTCATTGTAAATTGTTCAAACTGTGCAAAAATGTACAGTCATCCATTGCTGAATATGGCTATATGCAAATGTTGTGAATTGACCAATGCATCACCTTTGGACCGTTTTTGTCCTGTTGAGCTCTCTGAGTTATCTAAAATATTAGCTTCATCCAACCATTAACATGTCTGCTAGATCCCATTCCAACCAGACTGTTCAAAGAAACATTTCCCCTATCCATATTTTAGATC
>NW_013972727.1:0-273 GCF_001266775.1 Austrofundulus limnaeus | reverse complement strand
TTGGTTAGTTAATGAGGAGGGAGGCATTGGTTAGTTATGGAGGGATGCATTGGTAAGTTAATGAGGAGGGAGGCTTTGGTTAGTTAATGAGGAGGGAGGCTTTGGTTAGTTAATGAGGAGAGAGGCATTGGTTAGTTAATGAGGAGGGAGGTGTTGGTTAGTTAATGAAGAGAGTGCGTTGGTTAGTTAATGAGGAGGGAGGCGTTGGTTAGTTAATGAGGAGGGAGGCATTGGTTAGTTAATGAGGAGGGAGGTGTTGGTTAGTGAATGAGG
>NW_013972726.1:0-273 GCF_001266775.1 Austrofundulus limnaeus | reverse complement strand
TTTATATCAGAACCTGTCTCTGACCAGATGCTCCGGTGCAGCATTTATTTGGAACGTAGCGTCATGTTTAAACTAAAGTATCGACAAAGTAACTTTAGCATTGACCGCTTGACGTCACTATCATATCTTTCTGTGGATTATCAGTCACCAAGCACATCATGGATAATTAAAAGAATAAAAAGCAACTGAACTACTGTTCTGTATCTGAAGGCGTGTGTAAGACCTTATTTTGTAATAACAGCGCATTATGTAATAATGTAATAAAATCAGGCG
>NW_013972725.1:0-273 GCF_001266775.1 Austrofundulus limnaeus | reverse complement strand
GTTGTTAAATAAATAAATATTTACCATAACAAGCACATTTTGGGTAAAGCTGAAAGTCTTCTTCTAAAAGTTGTTTGTATGTAAAATGGTTGTATTTTGGTTCCTTGTTACTAGAATTTGAATTATTTATGATAATGACTTTTCCTTCAGCCAAACTCTGCACTCATTATCCTCACACTGACCTTTTATTACTGACCTGGAAGTGGAACAAATCCCTCCTATTAAATCTTTAAATCCCTCTATTAAATCTTTAAACAGTAAACATTATTTAAG
>NW_013972724.1:0-273 GCF_001266775.1 Austrofundulus limnaeus | reverse complement strand
GGACCTTAACTGGTCGACTGATGGTGGTACTCTCGGGAAATGACCATGGGTTTTGGAGGAAGTTAGCTACGTAAAATTTTTGGGGAGCTTTCCCAAAAATGGTTGGAGCGTTGAAGGACCTTCTTACAAGCGGGTCTTTCAAAAAGTACTTGATAATTTGATAGTCATTTTAAGGTGATACTATGATGCATTTACTTATTGGTCAAAATAAGCTAATGCTTATTAATCATAATAGATTAAAACACATAAATATGTTATAAATGCTAGAGAAAG
>NW_013972723.1:0-273 GCF_001266775.1 Austrofundulus limnaeus | reverse complement strand
CAACAACTCATTTTTTTTTAATTAATTACTGGAATCTATGAATAAAATAAAAGGACAATATTTTTCCCATGACTTCTCAGTGACTCGGTGCTGTGATCATATTCTGCTTTGGATCTTGTGTGCGTGAAAAACAAACAAACAGGGTTTATTAAAGAAATCACAATTTGTCATAAATTTCATCCCATTTGTAATGGATCACCTAACGACACGTACGCCGATCTGAGCCGACCAAATTAGCGCTGAGAAGTCGGCGGGCTGAGCGATGTGTTTGCC
>NW_013972722.1:0-273 GCF_001266775.1 Austrofundulus limnaeus | reverse complement strand
CGCCACCCTGAGCCAGTTACTTTTCCACTAGTACCATTTCAGGCTGGCTCGGTTCGGTGCGGTTCCAAGCTATTTCCATTTAGGCCAGATTCATGGAACCAGCCCTTTTTAAAGTACCTACTTTGTTGTGGTTCCAAGCGGTCCCAGTCGACACCAAAATTGGTTAGGGGGTGGAGTTACTAGTTGCGTCTGAGCTGCCTTTACAGGAACAACTCAAGGTACTGTTGTGTCTCTGTTTGGTTCCGTTTCGGTTCGGTTCTGAGGCTGTCAGCC
>NW_013972721.1:0-273 GCF_001266775.1 Austrofundulus limnaeus | reverse complement strand
AATCAGCTTTCTAGCCCAAGTGCAAAGAAAGTGGCATTTAATTTTTCACCTTCCTCCTCTAAAAACCGTCTCATCGAGAACCGAAAAGTACCTTTCTGGGAGGTGAGCAGCCTGGCCCTCGCCTTCCTACACAGATCCACTCATGTCTAATCTCCCTTCTCTGCTCCATCTGTAACTCCTCTCACTGACTAGCCTGGTAAAAACCAGACCCTTGTCCTTCACTTTGCTTCCTACGAGGGTCTGGATTCACGGCCATAGAGAAGCGATGTATGT
>NW_013972720.1:0-273 GCF_001266775.1 Austrofundulus limnaeus | reverse complement strand
CACCTGCTTCTACCTGTGCAATTAGAGAAGCAACTGACTGATATAGCAACAATGTTGATAAGTTGCAGTGTGTTTAAAATGTAGGTTTCTTCCTGAACTGAACCCCCAAGTGTGCACCTCTAGTTGTTCTAAGCTGATAAGGGAACATGTATGATAATGACTTTATTGACCAATTTCAAAGTAACTGAAAGGAGAATTTGAGGATGACATGACTATGTGTAAACTATGTGTGTGTAGGAACTGCGATCTAGCTCAAAGTCTACTGAAAAGTGT
>NW_013972719.1:0-273 GCF_001266775.1 Austrofundulus limnaeus | reverse complement strand
CAGGAGGAACTTGATGCTGCTCAGTGTCATAAATAATAGATGCATTTAGAGTTGTAGACTAAAAAAATTTGGAAAAATAAAGAGTTGTAGACTGACACACAAGAGTGGATGTGTCAGAACCTCAAAAAAATGAATGAATCAAAAATGACTAACTGAAAGGAGCGCTCTTCATTTGGGAGTTTGTTTCTCTTTTTTTTCCTGTCTTTCATTCTCTACCTACTTTTATTTTCAAAAATAATGAACACAAAAGCATTTTAACTCGCACATTTATCC
>NW_013972718.1:0-273 GCF_001266775.1 Austrofundulus limnaeus | reverse complement strand
TCTCATGTGGTCAGGTCTGAGTGTAGGTCTCATCTGGTCAGGTCTGAGTCCAGGTCGCAGGTCTTAGTCCAGGCCTCATCTGGTCAGGTCTGAGTCCAGGTCTCATCTGGTCAGATCTGAGTGCAGGTCTCAGGTCTGAGTCAAGGTCTCGCCTGGTCAGGAATGAGTCCAGGTCTCAGGTCTGAATCCAGGTCACAACTGGTCAGGTTTGATTCCAGGTCTCATCTGGTTAGGTCTGAGTCTAGTTCTCATCTGGTCAGGTCTCAGTCCAGG
>NW_013972717.1:0-273 GCF_001266775.1 Austrofundulus limnaeus | reverse complement strand
ATAGAACACGTACAGTATGTTCTGTGTACAAAGTATAGAACACGTACAGTATGTTCTGTGTACAAAGTATAGAACACGTGTGTTCTGTGTACAAAGTATAGAACACGTACAGTATGTTCTGTGTACAAAGTATAGAACACGTACAGTATGTTCTGTGTACAAAGTATAGAACACGTACAGTATGTTCTGTGTACAAAGTATAGAACACGTACAGTATGTTCTGTGTACAAAGTATAGAACACGTGTGTTCTGTGTACAAAGTATAGAACACGT
>NW_013972716.1:0-273 GCF_001266775.1 Austrofundulus limnaeus | reverse complement strand
GCTCAAGCCGCAAACCGTGCTTAAAAACTCCTCCTAAAGTGGGTCCTCACCAGGCTGTCTGTACCGGTCAGTGGTCAGTTGTATAAATCTGAGACATGTGGTTATGCAGCCCTGGAGTCCAGCTCCCACGCTGTAGCACCCCCACAGTGTAACTCAAGGAACACAGTCGAATGTCTTCTCCAAGTCCACAAAACACCTGTAGACTGCATTAACAAACTACCAAGACCACTGAAGGACTTGATGTTGTGTATCTTTTTGTTATTGATGTGTGTC
>NW_013972715.1:0-273 GCF_001266775.1 Austrofundulus limnaeus | reverse complement strand
GAAGACCAGGTGAGATAAAAGACAGGAGACCAGGTGAGACAGAAGACAGGAGGCCAGGTGAGACAGAAGACAGGAGGCCAGGTGAGACAGAGGACAAGGAGAAAATAAGGACACACAAAGAGACAATGAGGACACATAAGGAGACAATGAGATCCACAAAGAGGCAACAAGGTCATACAAGGAGATAATAAGGACACACAAAGCTACAACGAGGACACACAAGGAGACAATGAGGACACACAAAGCTACAACGAGGACACACAAGGAGACAAT
>NW_013972714.1:0-273 GCF_001266775.1 Austrofundulus limnaeus | reverse complement strand
TACTGTATTGTTACCATGTTGTTACTCTATTGTTACTGTATTGTTACTGTATTGTTACCATGTTATTTCTGTATTGTTACTGTATTGTTACCGTATTGCTACTGTATTGATACCATGTTGTTTCTGTTTTGTTACTGTATTGTTACTGTATTGTTACTGTATTGTTACCATGTTATTTCTGTATTGTTACTGTACTGTTACTGCATTGTTACCGTATTGCTACTGTATTGATACCATGTTGTTACTGTTTTGTTACTGTATTGTTACTGTATT
>NW_013972713.1:0-273 GCF_001266775.1 Austrofundulus limnaeus | reverse complement strand
TTTTTATTCAGTCCACTGTTTTGGCAATAAGTTTGATAATCATAGCTGTCCTGATATGGTCCAACAACAAGAACAAATGTCTTCACTGTGAAGGTACTAATACTACTTATGCATATTATCCGTGTGAAGCTTTGAATTTTTTACTGACTTTTCATATTTTCTAACAACCCAGCAGTTGCTAAGCAGAAGATGCAGGATCTGATGAGTGAACAGGTAAGTTATAATAAAACTAAAGCTAACTTGATTATGTAAAAAATGTTTAATGTTTAATAA
>NW_013972712.1:0-273 GCF_001266775.1 Austrofundulus limnaeus | reverse complement strand
TCGATCTCTAGTTACAACTAATCGTGGATCCCTTTAAGTAAAACAGTGAGCAGTTTCATTTGTGATTTGATTCTCTACATTAGGTTTAAATGAGTAAGATGAAAAAAGTGTCTGCAGTTCATCTGCTCAGTCAGTAACGCCACAACTCGTTTGTTTTTTCATCCTGAGGCTAGAGATAAAACTGCTGCTGGTCTGACACTGATGTATGAGCGTCTAATTGAATGAAACTCCACAATGCTGATTCTCTGAATCTACAACCAAACGAATAGACAA
>NW_013972711.1:0-273 GCF_001266775.1 Austrofundulus limnaeus | reverse complement strand
CGGACCCTCAGTCCTGATTCGGACCCTCTCGGTCTTGATTCGGACCCTCAGTCCTGAATCGGACCCTCTCGGTCTTGATTGGGACCCTCAGTCCTGATCCGGACCCTCTGGGTCTTGATTTGGACCCTCAGTCCTGATCCGGACCCTCTCGGTCTTGATTGGGACCCTCAGTCTTGATTCGGACCCTCAGTCCTGATCCGGACCCTCAGTCCTGATCCGGACCCTCTCGGTCCTGATTCGGACCCTCTCAGTCTTGATTGGGACCCTCAGTCC
>NW_013972710.1:0-273 GCF_001266775.1 Austrofundulus limnaeus | reverse complement strand
CTTCAGGGATCCTGCTCTCAAACGTAAAGCCAGGCGGGAGGCAAAGGTCAAGTTTGAGGAGAGGTCAGTTTCCACACGTTTTCTATGATCCTGCTGAGTTTTAATGAAGAGGAAATGTGAGGCTTGAGTTAGAAGTTTTTATCTGTTGAAAATCAAGCTCTGAATTCTGCTCCAGATTTAACTGAGCTTCTGTTTCTTCTGTTTTCAGGTACAAGACGGGCAAAAACAAGTGGTTTTTCCAGAAGCTCAGATTCTAACTTCACTCATTTTCAC
>NW_013972709.1:0-273 GCF_001266775.1 Austrofundulus limnaeus | reverse complement strand
TCCACAGTGCAGTCTGTCTTGGGCCGTGTTGATACTAAAGTTACTGGATCGATATTTTACTTCCAGGACGTCGCTCCTGTTCCAAAAAGACATGCTGCATCTGGTCAGAGGCAGGTTCAGTGAACTAAATATGTCAAATAATTATTTGACGTTGCACAACTCTGATTGCCCAACAAGTTCAGAATCAACATGCTAACGTGTAGCATCCATGTTTATCTACTTCTGTAAACAACCAGCTGAATGTGACGTCAGGTCATTTTCTGTGCATGCAGG
>NW_013972708.1:0-273 GCF_001266775.1 Austrofundulus limnaeus | reverse complement strand
GCTGTAAAAGTAGGAGCTCCATCTTTTTATAAAGTTGAGGTTTAAACATTTAAAGACACATCTGTAAACCTTTAAGGATGCAAACATGTAAACATGCACAGATGTTGTCATGATGTGTTTATGTTACCTTATTTTTTCTAGTGTTCCTGTGTTTCCATGCACATACCAGCCTCTGTGTTTCCTCCCAGGCACACCTGATCCTAATATTTCCTCCCCAGGTATTTCCAATCAGCCCCTCGTTTACTCACCTTTATTGATTTGATTTATTGATTC
>NW_013972707.1:0-273 GCF_001266775.1 Austrofundulus limnaeus | reverse complement strand
GGTTGTGTGTGTGTGTGCACGCGCTCCCAGCTGGGGGCAGCAGTAGGGAGGGATGTTCTTTGGGGAAATGGAGGACGACATGCAGTCTGCTCTTCTTGGAAAACCATCACTTTATCATCTGTTCTCCTCCTCCTTTCTGCTCGTTGTTGGCATCAAATTTTCCTCCTCTTCTCTATTTAGAACTTGCCTCAGATTTGCTTCATCTAACTCCTCCAAAATTAGTTTCAATCCCCGATTTTCGTTCTTTCTGTTGCCACTCTTTCTGGTGTCCTC
>NW_013972706.1:0-273 GCF_001266775.1 Austrofundulus limnaeus | reverse complement strand
CCCGCAGTCCCACCCACGACAGCTCCGCCGAGGCGGCCCGTGCGCGCGGGACGCGGACGCGGACAACCAGGAGGAACGGGGTCCACCGGCAGCCGATCCGCGCCTCGTGCGGGCGCTCGACGGAGAAGGCGCCCCTCGCGCGCCGGCCCGGAGACCGGCGTCGAGGAGGGGGGGAAGACGGAAACGGAGGCATCGCGGACGACGGAGGTACGGTCCCGGACGGGGCCGGACGCCTGCGCGCCGGGCGACCCGACATGTCTGCACTTAGGGGGA
>NW_013972705.1:0-273 GCF_001266775.1 Austrofundulus limnaeus | reverse complement strand
GTCTAAGATTGGGTAAAATATAAATGATTAAAGTTATTACCTTGAGACACCACTCCCTTTTATTTTGTAAAGGCAAACAGGTAGGAAAACCTTCACAAATCAATATTGTGTTGTTTGTCAGTCTCAGTGTAAAGTTACCCTAAAAATGACTGTTATTTGCATTAGATGAATACCATTAAACTTTATCAAGACTCAAAAAGACATTGAATTAAATTTGATACATTTGTGTACCATTTATTTACAGATTAATATAATACAACTATTGCAAATAGA
>NW_013972704.1:0-273 GCF_001266775.1 Austrofundulus limnaeus | reverse complement strand
ATGAACACTAAACCATTCACACAGCACTCTTATTAGGTATCTACAATGCTAACGTACAAATTATCAATGGAGACAAATCAGTGCCAATCACTTTCATACACTGATGGGACACACATCAGAGGCACTGGGGCTGAAATGTTTTGCCCAAGGTCATTGTAGTCTCAACAGAGTTATCAATTAAAGTAGAGATACTGTTGTTTTTCAAGGCCAATGCAGATTATTTTGACATCAGTCTAACTGTGCTGCTGATTCTTGAAGCTGACGTTGCTTTTT
>NW_013972703.1:0-273 GCF_001266775.1 Austrofundulus limnaeus | reverse complement strand
CGCGGGGCGAAGGCCTATTTTGACCGCTTTTGACCGCTTTTGGAGGTTTTTCACCACTCTGATCACGTTTTTCAGTCCCCGGAGGGGTTTTGAGCTCACCTTCACCCGTTTTCGGACGCCGCGGCTGGGGCTTTGGCCCCCGGTGAAGGGTTTGACACCGTTCTGAGTGGTTTGGAGGGGTCAGCGGCCCTCTCGGTTCCTCCGAGGCCGGGTTTGGGTGCTTTTTGAGGGGTCAGCTGCCCTCCCGCGTGCCCTTAGCCCGGTCCTTAGTGG
>NW_013972702.1:0-273 GCF_001266775.1 Austrofundulus limnaeus | reverse complement strand
TTACTTCTGGATATTTTGGTCTCTTTCGTAAATTGCCTGGTAAATATCCTCAGGACACCTTTTTTTTCACATTACACTTCATTTAAACATCTAATGTGGGTTGATCATAAAACTGTAAAACTGTTTTTTTACCAGTAAAGGTAAGCTCAGTCTTGCTGTTCAGTTCACTTTTCACAAAAACAGACAGTTTTTGTGAAAAAAAGTCAGAGATAGACTGGTTGGGCAAACTCCCATGACTCCTCAAGGACCATAGAGAGCGTAAAGAGCTAGTCC
>NW_013972701.1:0-273 GCF_001266775.1 Austrofundulus limnaeus | reverse complement strand
CCAGACCCCCAAAACCCGACCCCAGCCCCATAGCCGGCCCACCGCCCAGAGAGGCCACCGTTCCTCAGCAAGGACGGCCCGGCCAAGAGCACCCACCCAACCGCTGACAGAGCAAGGGGGCACCCAGGGCAGGCCCCCGCCACAGCAAAGTGGCCAACCAGCCGGCCCAGCACGGCCCCCAGCCACAGTCAACGGCCACCAACCCAATCCCCACCCCAGAAGACATACATTCGGGCCACTATCAGAACATATAACACAAGGACACCCAGGCTG
>NW_013972700.1:0-273 GCF_001266775.1 Austrofundulus limnaeus | reverse complement strand
TTTCAGTTGTGAGGGAATTGCTGCGACCTCACTCAGCTGACTAAAAGTGAGAACATCTGCAGCCTGCACCTAGAAGATATGAGCAGCAAAACAGTAAGTTAACACCAACTTGTTCAGGAGCACGCCAGTATTCTGTACTTTAGCAGCAAACTCCTAATGTTGCGTAGCTCTTCCACTTTAAAGTAACAGAGCAAAGCAATTTCAGAATAAATGCATTTGTCAGTTTGTTCTTTAAAGATTTCTATTCATACTTAAATGCAGTATCTGGTGGAG
>NW_013972699.1:0-273 GCF_001266775.1 Austrofundulus limnaeus | reverse complement strand
CTGCTCTCAGGTGTGCTCTGCTCTCAGGTGTGCTCTGCTCTCAGGTGTGCCCCTCTGTCAGGTGTACCCCTCTCTCAGGTGTGCTCTGCTCTCAGGTGTGCCCCTCTCTCAGGTGTGCCCCTCTCTCAGGTGTGCTCTGCTCTCAGGTGTGCCCTGCTCTCAGGTGTGTCCTGCTCTCAGGTGTGCCCCTCTCTCAGGTGTGCCCCTCTCTCAGGTGTGCTCTGCTCTCAGGTGTGCCCTGCTCTCAGGTGTGCCCCTCTCTCAGGTGTGCCC
>NW_013972698.1:0-273 GCF_001266775.1 Austrofundulus limnaeus | reverse complement strand
CCAATGCTCTGTTTGCTCTTTCTAGTTTAATGACAACTTCTTCATGAAACTCTAGAGAAGTGCTCAGAAGGTCTGTGATAAAGTTGACCATATCTTCTTTTTCTGCTCTTTCTGGGATGCTATACAGCCTGATGTTATTACAGCAGAGTCTGTTTTCCATGTCATCATATTTAGCTGTGAGGATGGCTTCTCTTTCTAACAAATGTCCCAGTACTCTCTCCTGCCTTGTGCTTCTGTCCTCTGTTGCACTTACTCTGTCCTCCGCCTCAGTCA
>NW_013972697.1:0-273 GCF_001266775.1 Austrofundulus limnaeus | reverse complement strand
TACTCAAACGCTGCATGGTATGTGGAAAATACAATGCAGGGAGAAGAGGGAAAAGAACTGAAGGCCTCACCATTAAGAGCATGATCCCATGGGGCTCCATATGCATGGATATTGCAGGACCCATGGGGGTCACAGGGACTAAAGGAGAAAAATATCTTGTGGTCCTTGTGGACTCAATGTCTGGCTTTGTGGTGGTGAGACCCGTCAGAAAAGCCAACGGGAATAGTGTTGTCTCCATGCTAGACTACACATGTGCTTGTTTGGGCATTCCCT
>NW_013972696.1:0-273 GCF_001266775.1 Austrofundulus limnaeus | reverse complement strand
TTTTACTGACATTGAGCTAAAATTAGATAATAGTAGCAGAGAGTCATTCACAACACATCTTATATTTGTTAAATTGCACATTTTTAAAGTTTGAACAAAACAGCTAGTGATTACACAACATGTTAGAATGATTCTCAGTTGGGATTTAGGTTGTTTTTTTCAAGCATCGGCCTTGAATTTTTATGGTTTTAACTTCAAAAGTCTGTGACAAGAATATCCTTCAAATACAAGCCAAAGAAAACATCTTAATATTCAAGAAACTTGGCATAAAAC
>NW_013972695.1:0-273 GCF_001266775.1 Austrofundulus limnaeus | reverse complement strand
CCAAATCAAACATGTTAAATGCAAAGTTCCCCCCTCAGTTAAGGTCTCCAACCAATTGTTGCTATTTGAACCAAATGATAACCCCACATTACAACAGCTGGATGTTGGAAGCAGTCTTCTGGCCGTCTGTGAGGCAAAAACCCCATTTGTTCAAGTTCCCATTGCCAACCACAACAGACATGATGTGACACTGATCCACAAAACAGCGCTGGGCACTGTTGAACCAATTTTAGGTGTCATCCAAACTGATGCACCAAATCACCAGGAGCCAAA
>NW_013972694.1:0-273 GCF_001266775.1 Austrofundulus limnaeus | reverse complement strand
GGATTTTAAAGAGTGCTACAAACAGTCAGTAAAAGCGGCTATGAGAGCCAAGATGTATACAACAGATCAGTCTACTTGACACAAAATCCAAACAAAGTCTTGTTTTGTTTTGATCAGTAGCTTGTACTTTAGCTAAGAGAAAGCGTTTTTATTCAGAGGTAAAACAATCAAGTACAAACACTTGGTTACTTTACCTCAGTAGAAAGTTTTGTTAATTATACCAGAGTAATTATTTTTCAGCTAAATTTTTACTTCTACTCCTTACATTTTCAT
>NW_013972693.1:0-273 GCF_001266775.1 Austrofundulus limnaeus | reverse complement strand
GTGCAGCATTTCATCGTACTTTCTGATGTTTATGAAGTGGAATGTTGGTGTAAAATAGACTCAGATTTCCTTTTGGAATTTCCCGTCATTTCTTTCAATGGGAAGAAAAGTTGATACTTCTCCTTCTCATTTCAGCTCGGTAATCGCTCCTCACTTTCATTCTCTTCTTTTGTTGCAAACTATCAGATGTCATCTCCATTTTGTTCAGGTCTTACAGCATGTTAAAACAATTTGAATAACCGGAACACTCCACCTGTATGGCACTCAATGAAC
>NW_013972692.1:0-273 GCF_001266775.1 Austrofundulus limnaeus | reverse complement strand
GGTGACAAAGGAGTCGTCCCAGTCAAGTTTAACTAGTTTGAACTTCCCCGTTAGCATTCTCAAATGAAACGATACGTGGCTTTGTTTTATGATAACAAAAAAGAGAAAACTATTAAAACGCAATCTGTACTTTATTGTATGGGGGAAAGTAAGAGTTTACTTATTCAGTAAAATCACCAAAACTCCGAGAAATACATTACTTTTCGCTCGATAACCTAACGTCCAATTCTTTCCAAAACATCCGGGTTCTTCTTCTTTGACAGACTTTCCGGT
>NW_013972691.1:0-273 GCF_001266775.1 Austrofundulus limnaeus | reverse complement strand
GAGAAGATAAGTTCATTTGAGGAAAGAGAAAATATGTAAAACAAACTGTTGATCTCTAAAATCAGCTACAGCATCAGTCAGAGGTATTTTTTGCATTTCTCCTCTTTGCAGTCCACTGTCTACCAAGAAACATCACCGTTTAGGTAACATAAAAACACACAGACGCTCAGCATGAGTGTTAATACATATGCACCGCGTCTACTGTTTCTCTTTGCATCACCAAACAGCATGATTTTTACAACTATTTTTTGCAGATTTAAAATTCTAAAATAG
>NW_013972690.1:0-273 GCF_001266775.1 Austrofundulus limnaeus | reverse complement strand
CACTTGATTCAATGATTAAATTACTTCTTCAAGTTCTGCACAACACATTCACTCAAATCAGGTGTGTTGGAGCTGAGAAACCTTGAAGACGTGCAAGATAGTGGTCCTCAAAAACCAGAATTAGACAGCCCAGCTTTAGAATCAACCCCATTTAGGATGGCTCCCAAAGCCAGCTGACATTAGCAAACACAAAAGTGGCCATGATTCAGACCACTTTCCCAATGTTAAGGTAAGATTTGGTGTGAGAGTCGCTGAGAGTCATCACCAACATGT
>NW_013972689.1:0-273 GCF_001266775.1 Austrofundulus limnaeus | reverse complement strand
CCTGTAGGACTCAGAACCTGTAGGACTCAGATCCTGTAGGACTCAGATCCTGTAGGACTCAGAACCTGTAGGACTCAGAACCTGTAGGACTCAGATCCTGTAGGACTCCGATCCTGTAGGACTCAGAACCTGTAGGACTCAGAACCTGTAGGACTCAGATCCTGTAAGACTCAGAACCTGTAGGACTCAGATCCTGTTCGTAGGATTCAGATCCTGTAGGACTCAGAACCTGTAGGACTCAGATCCTGTACGTAGGATTCAGATCCTGTAGGA
>NW_013972688.1:0-273 GCF_001266775.1 Austrofundulus limnaeus | reverse complement strand
AGCGCTTTAGGCGTTAGTAAAACTAGCATTTTGGTTAGCTGTGCCTACAACTGGTTTCAATTCAGTGGTAGCATTTTCCTTCCAACAGACAAACAGTTGATGTTGCATTTTTTAAACAAAGACTGCCTGAATATTGTTAGACCATATTGTGAATTACATTCACCTACTACACCAAAGTTTAGTTCAATCCGTAAAACTGACTGAAGTATAGCAATTTATGTGTTGAGTACAAAAGATTACCTGTGGCTGCCAACTTCAAAGCAGATTTACAGC
>NW_013972687.1:0-273 GCF_001266775.1 Austrofundulus limnaeus | reverse complement strand
GTGTGAACCTAGCTGAATCTGTGATTGAAATGGTGCGAGGCTTGGGGCTAGACTTGTCAAACTGTCGTGGCCAAAGTTACGATAATGCTAGCAACATGTCTGGCAAATACAGCGGGCTCCAGGCGCACTTGAAAAACAAAACCCATTAATTCATTGTACACTGTGTACTGCCTATTCATTGAAACTGGTAGGTGTTAACTGCATTGATAACTGCTGTGAGGAAGTTAGCTCTCTTTTTTAACTGCTGCAGTCTCTGTCTTCATTTTGCAGTGC
>NW_013972686.1:0-274 GCF_001266775.1 Austrofundulus limnaeus | reverse complement strand
TGGCTACGGCAGAGGAGCGCGTGTCCGCACGCTTGTCCCATCGCGCATCCTGCCCTCGCACCTCCTTCTTTGTAGCCGAACAGCTGCAGTCAGTCAGGAGGAGAGGATAGAGAGGAGGTGGGGAGGGGGGAAGATAATGTGGTGGATGCCGAGCAGCCGGAGCGTGGCTCTGTCTGCAGGAGTGGTGAGGGAGGATGGAGAGAGATGGTTGGGTGTGTGCTCCTCTGCTGTCTGCCTCCCTCCGGTCTGCTCTCCTGTCGTGCTCTGACAGCGC
>NW_013972685.1:0-274 GCF_001266775.1 Austrofundulus limnaeus | reverse complement strand
GTAGGAGGGGCAGAACCACTCGATTGAGGTCCGGGCGATGAAAAAAATATCGACCTTATAGAGAGACGGATCAGAAAACCACTCCTTGGGGGCTGGGCACTTGGTCGGATCATTATGTCAAAATCGGAGCAGGAAAAAACCAGGGCGCAGGCCAGGTTCGAATAGTAAAAAAACAGCTTTAATTTAACAGAAAAAGGCTGACTAGGCAACCATAAAAAGGTTCTGCAGTACTTACAAGGACGAGGAAGACTGAAGACTGAAGAAGACAGGACAA
>NW_013972684.1:0-274 GCF_001266775.1 Austrofundulus limnaeus | reverse complement strand
AGGACACATGAAGACCCATAGAGGCCCATGAGGACACATAAGGACACATAAGGACACATGAGGACACATGAAGACCCATAGAGGCCCATGAGGACACATAAGGACACATGAGGACACATGAGGACACATAAGGACACATGAGGACACATGAAGACCCATAGAGGCCCATGAGGACACATGAGGACACATGAGGACACATGAGGACACATGAAGACCCATAGTGGCCCATGAGGACACATGAAGACCCATAGAGGCCCATGAGGACACATGAAGA
>NW_013972683.1:0-274 GCF_001266775.1 Austrofundulus limnaeus | reverse complement strand
GTGTGTCGAGCCCTTTAGTCAATCGTTCATGTAGTACTTCTCAGTATTTATAAGGGCATATTAAAAACTGTTTCTACACAGGAACTACCACATAGAGTTCAGTTATTGTTTGTTAGCATTGCTCAGCTGTAGCAATGAGATGAGTTAGTGATGCTAAATTCAGTAGAAGTTTATTATAACTGTCCCTTTGAAGGCAACCATAACACTCATGTGGCCCTTGGTGAAAATGAGTTTGACACCCGTTTTAGAATTCCATTTAAATGGACTGAGATAA
>NW_013972682.1:0-274 GCF_001266775.1 Austrofundulus limnaeus | reverse complement strand
CGCAGCTCGTGCATCACAGTGAGGTCATGTAGAGCGGAGGAGGATTAAAAGAGAGTTAATCTGCGCTCACACACCGAGCGTCACACTGCAGACACACAACCCAACACGGAGTTTAACTGGGAAATTAGAATATTAATCAGAGACCCTTTTTCTTTTTGATTCTCTTCTGTTCAGTCAGAGTGAGCCGTGGTTCAGAGGAAACATCTGAAAACTACAAATAAACAGGACTTAAAGGAGCAATATGATGTAAAATCAACTGTTTTGAGTTTTATAT
>NW_013972681.1:0-274 GCF_001266775.1 Austrofundulus limnaeus | reverse complement strand
TGACAAGTTTGTCTGCATAAATATTTGTAACATTAAGATGAATTTAAAATATGCAGTTACATCTTAACTTAATTTAGGTATTTGATCGTTTTCTATTTTTCAATAAATGTATTAAATTTGTTGACCGAAACAATGATTTTCATTTAATTTATGTACAATATTTGTTCAAGGTTATCAACTTCTGGGAAATGATTCAGGGTGCCTTGTTGCAGAAAAAAACAAATACAAGAACTCTTTTGTTCCATCAAGTCCTAGCCTGGCCCTTGCCTTCTTA
>NW_013972680.1:0-274 GCF_001266775.1 Austrofundulus limnaeus | reverse complement strand
CTCGCTCTCCACAGAGGTAGAAAATCATTTGAGCATATTGAACCCCCACCCTTTATCCTCCCGCCTCCCTCGAGGTAGGGCACACTATTGGCCGCTTAGCCCCTGCAGCAAGGCGCTAATTCAGACAGGCGTGGAGCAGACATGATTCCAACATGAATGTCGACTCGGTTGGCATCTTAACCAGGCTCAAGGGCACAGAGCTGCCAGTTTGTAACAGAGAAACTGTGGCCACTGCAGCCCGAGGACCCTGTATTTACCACGGTATCCCTAACTA
>NW_013972679.1:0-274 GCF_001266775.1 Austrofundulus limnaeus | reverse complement strand
GAGCAGAGGATGACTGGAAAGGTACAGGGAAAATGATTTAGGAGCACGAGAAAAAACAGGGAGCACAAGAAAGAAACTGAACGCAAAGAAATCACAGAAACAAAACAGAAGAGACAGATGTGAAAATAAATCCCAAACCAAAACACTAAACAGTGAAACACACCGATCACACACAGGTGGACAAAAACACTATGGTCATTTTGTCTTCAGGTGTTTACTTAAATGAACATAAGAGGCTTATCTCACAAGTTTTCCAACTGAAATAAACTGTTTA
>NW_013972678.1:0-274 GCF_001266775.1 Austrofundulus limnaeus | reverse complement strand
TATTTTACCCGCTGTATCTTTTGTTAGGAATGCCTTTAATGTATTGTTCAGTCAACTCTGAATGGATGTTCTATTAGTTATCAATAGTTATCAGCCGTCACATCAATCATAAAGATGGTATATGGAGAAAAGTGGTTCAGGGTAGGTTAATCAGGCAAATTTCATATACTTTGTGCTTTGTCAACACAATTAATTAATTAGTCGCTGTTTTCTTTACCAAATAATGCTCATGTTACAACACAAATATATGTGTGCTGAGCATAGACTGTGATTA
>NW_013972677.1:0-274 GCF_001266775.1 Austrofundulus limnaeus | reverse complement strand
AGTACCATTTACCATAACAAAGTCTTTTGAAAATACTATTTCAGACAGTATGTATGTGTGTACTTACCTTTATAGGACCGTTGGTATAAACACCTACCTTGTCAAGACCATTATTTGTTAGGGGGACCAAAGACCCATCCTAATATGGAGGAACTCCATTTTTGGGTTAGGTGTTGGTTTGGTTACATGTTTACTGGAGCGGCATGATGTTAGTGGTCAGGTTTGTGAAGTATTTACTCAGAGGGTCCACCTGCCGCCCGATGGCTCCACAGAG
>NW_013972676.1:0-274 GCF_001266775.1 Austrofundulus limnaeus | reverse complement strand
GAAAAATACCCATCAACAGATTATACAAATATATTAAATGTAGTCACTTTTCACACTGGCAACCGTTTTGCAAACTACACATTCATCGCTGCTTTTAGCTGTGTTTTGTACCAACCAAATATAGAACAGCTGTCAAACAAATAACTGAACTAAATTTGAGATCCTTTGTTTTAACAGCCTATGAAAAAGAGTCTATGTTCTTGTATAGAAGTTCCACAAGAAATACTGTGACATCGTGGTTTAGAAAACCTACAGAGAATAAATAAAACTGAAC
>NW_013972675.1:0-274 GCF_001266775.1 Austrofundulus limnaeus | reverse complement strand
ATTCAGAAAGGGTCAAAATGCAGCAGATATGCTATGGTTTCCATTAAAAAATGGCATCATGTAAATAGGAGTGTGTGGGAGGAATATAAAAATCCTGAGTACAGTGTGAGAAGGTATGTTTCAATTAAAAAAGAAAGAGAGAAGAAAAATAAGTAACATTAACAGACATGCATGAAAATGTACGGAAACTTAAAAAAATTGAACAGCTTTGAGTAGGTTGAGTGTTATTACAATGATATGATCTGCATTTCAAGAATCACACTTGTTTTAATAC
>NW_013972674.1:0-274 GCF_001266775.1 Austrofundulus limnaeus | reverse complement strand
ACAAACGTATTTTAACTTTTTCCTTACCTATTTTAATCCATGCCGGGTCAGATCTTGATACTTTAAAAATGAGGCAATGAATCATAACAAACCATTAGCCTCGCTAAAAGCAGTTAGCTTAACCTGTCGCTAATCCAGTTCTTGGAAAACAGTGGAGTGTAAACTCTCCCTCTGTCTTTGTTCTGCTGCTTTTCATATCCAGCTGATCGGGTCCAAGCTCTTTTACTTTAAGCTCCTCCTGGTGTGTTCTGGGTCCAAGCTCTTTTACTTTAAA
>NW_013972673.1:0-274 GCF_001266775.1 Austrofundulus limnaeus | reverse complement strand
TGGTTAAACACCAGGGCAGCAGCTGGTTAAACACCAGGACAGGAGCTGGTTAAACACCAGGACAGCAGCTGGTTACACACCAGGACAGCAGCTGGTTACACACCAGGACAGCAGCTGGTTACACACCAGGACAGCAGCTAGTTAAACACCAGGACAGCAGCTAGTTAAACACCAGGACAGCAGCTGGTTAAACACCAGGACAGTAGCTGGTTACACACCAGGACAGCAGCTGGTTAAACACCAGGGCAGCAGCTGGTTAAACACCAGGGCAGCA
>NW_013972672.1:0-274 GCF_001266775.1 Austrofundulus limnaeus | reverse complement strand
GATCTATGGGGTTCTATGGATCTATGGGGTTCTGTGGGTCCATGGGGTTCTATGGATCTATGGGGATCTTTGGATCTATGGGGTTCTATGGATCTATGGGGTTCTGTGGGTCCATGGGGTTCTATGGATCCATGGGGTTCTATGGATCTATGGGGTTCTATGGATCTATGGGGTTCTGTGGGGTTCTGTGGGTCTGTGGGGTTCTGTGGGTCCATGGGGTTCTGTGGATGGGGTTCTATGGATCTACGGGGTTCTGTGGATCCATGGGGTTCTA
>NW_013972671.1:0-274 GCF_001266775.1 Austrofundulus limnaeus | reverse complement strand
GTTTCACATGAGCTTCACTGTATGAAAAATTTGCAAAATGAAGATGAAGCACTTTAGGAACATGACAAATGGGCTCACATTGAGTTTTGAAAGAAAAAAAATGCATTTTGAATCGAATCATGAGACAGTAAAAGATTCCCACCCCTAGTTCTGATCCTACTGTACTATAATGTTTTTAAACCACAAACAGCTGAATTGTGCATTAGTGGTTAGTCTAATTTGGGATTTGCATCAGCAATTAGCATGTGATCATTCTTAGCTGATCCACCAAAAA
>NW_013972670.1:0-274 GCF_001266775.1 Austrofundulus limnaeus | reverse complement strand
AGAATATTATTACAAACCATCATTCCTTGCTTTTAAAAGACATTGAGAATCCTAAGAATGTGAAACATTTTGAACTATTAGTTCAGACTAGAAACAAAACGCTTCAAATGTTCTGTGCCTCTTTTAAAACTGAACTGAACAATTTATTTTACACAAATTATAGACTCAACTGTGGCCCACTGCAATGAGAGCTTAAAATCACATCATGATGATGGCTGCAAAAACTATCTCTCTGCCTCCCTTTCTTTTTTCCCTTGGGCCGACAGTTCACTTG
>NW_013972669.1:0-274 GCF_001266775.1 Austrofundulus limnaeus | reverse complement strand
TGAGCAGAAGTTACATTTTTTTCGCCTGAGACGGGCTTGTTGGATAGTATATGCCCAGTTGGTCTCAAACAGCTCAACTCCCTTTACTACTTCACCTCTCCAGACTGGGCAGTTTTGCGCTTGTAGCTGAAAGCTTTCGGCAGACGTGCCACACTTCTTTGAGGGATTCTTTTAGGGAATCCTTTAACGGCTTCCTGGGCCTTCCAACTCGGCATTCACCGCAGGCAAGCTCACCATAGAAGAGCTGTTTGGGCATCTTAAGATCACTCATGCG
>NW_013972668.1:0-274 GCF_001266775.1 Austrofundulus limnaeus | reverse complement strand
CGCTCTTTTTTCCAAAGTTACAGAAGACCGGCAGGCAGGGATACATAGCGCATGCGTCTAGCGTCTTGAGGTCTGCACTCCCTCTAAACATGCCCCGTGACATAAAACTCTGTCTGTTGCTCTCAATGTCTGGCTGATCACATCAAATTATAGAGCCTGAGTGAACTGAAAAGATCAGATGTTGACAGGTTCAATAAAAGGTTCAGAACTGAAACAACACAGAATAAACCTAAAAACTAGACACCACATAGTGGTAACATAATGACCCCCGCAC
>NW_013972667.1:0-274 GCF_001266775.1 Austrofundulus limnaeus | reverse complement strand
CTACTTGTAACCATTCAAAAAATATTTTTAATGGTTAAGACAAAATTAAGCATATGTTTTTGTTATGTTTCACTATAGCTAAGCTTATCATTTAGACAGGTTAAGGATGGGGGAACTAATTAATTTAGTTTTGTTTTATTGCTACATACGTAAATACCCAGTTATTGAAACTAAAAAAAATGTAGGGTTAGGTTCACAGGGGTTAGGGTTAGCTTCACAGTGAAACAAAACCATGTATTTTACAGACTCTTATGTAAACACAATTATATACATG
>NW_013972666.1:0-274 GCF_001266775.1 Austrofundulus limnaeus | reverse complement strand
CTGTTGCATGAGTAAGCCCAACAGTTATTGTCATTTATATTCTCACGGGTTTTCACCATGTTTGTCGTTGTGTTTAGTCACATCACATAAATTACACAAGAAACAGAAGAATGATTTATTCTTACTTTGATTCATATCATTAATTTAAAAATCATACATTTATTTAACATTAAACTGCACAGGACTAGGTCAATGTTGGATTTGATGAGGAAAACAACTCTAAATTTCAAATCTCCAGTAAACCTAAGGTGTGTGTTTTTGGGCTGTGGGAGGA
>NW_013972665.1:0-274 GCF_001266775.1 Austrofundulus limnaeus | reverse complement strand
CCTTCAAGTGTGGTTACGCAACAAAGTCCAAGACGCCTTGTGCCAGGTACCAATGCCACCATGTTTGTATGTGTTCTAACCCTCCTAGAAGACATTAAGAAAACTCAGAAGGTTCATAGTCGAATGCTACAGTCTCTCCTGAAACAACACGATGGACCGGTCACTGCAGTATTACCCGAGGGTGCTGTTTTTCCCCTCCGCACAGTCACAGGAACGTGGAAGCACTGGAGCAAAAATTGGCAGACACTGTCTTCCTGAAAGAAGTGGTAAATAA
>NW_013972664.1:0-274 GCF_001266775.1 Austrofundulus limnaeus | reverse complement strand
AGAGAGATATAAAAGGAGACAGAGAGGATGAAAAAGGAGCGAGATGAAGTGACACAACAGACCAGCTGTTTGTTCTCTGCTATCTGAATGTGTCTGTTAACTGAGCTGTCAGGTTGTGGTAAAAAGCTTAAAATCATAATTGCTGATCAGTTTGCCGCACCAAGTCTTCCACAAAACTTTTGACGAGACTAAAGAACCTGCAGCTTATCACATGGTCTCGTATCTTGTTCCAAAGATCACTGATTTGGACCGCTGCAGTTCTGGGCTGCTGTCC
>NW_013972663.1:0-274 GCF_001266775.1 Austrofundulus limnaeus | reverse complement strand
GTCGCACCGGAGCCTGTTTCGCCCACATTCGGCAGCGCGCTGTGCCCACCTGCCGCGCACCTGCCCTGGCATGGGCGACGCCCTGCCCCACTTTATTTCTGAGCGTCCGTTTAAAGGGCATCTTAGAGGTTTTTGGCTCCCCTGGACTGGTTTTTGGGTGGTTTCAGGGTTTTTTGTCTCTCTCTGGGCCCGTTTTTGGGTGGTTTTGCTCTTTTTTGAGGGGTGGGCTGCCCTCCCACACCCACTGAGCCTTGTTCTGAGCGGTTTTTTGCCA
>NW_013972662.1:0-274 GCF_001266775.1 Austrofundulus limnaeus | reverse complement strand
GATAAATCTTACAGCTCTTTTCTGCAAAGAATTATCACCAGAAAACATTACCGTCACCCGTCAAATAAGTTATTTTATGTATTACTTTATCTTTGTGTCACATGGGACCTGAGAGGCGGATCAGATCAGATCTGATGTTAGAACCACCAGGATCTGATCCAGGAACACGTCCTCATGTTTCACAGCTTTAGTCATCAAGGGCCCTGCTGAGGCCTGAGGCTGATTCTGGTCTGGATCATCAGCAGAACCAGGACCTGCCACACAAACAGAACAT
>NW_013972661.1:0-274 GCF_001266775.1 Austrofundulus limnaeus | reverse complement strand
TTTTATTTTGAAAGGCCAGGCAGGTGAGTATCCCCCCCTCTGGTGGTGAAACAGATAATTTCCTGAGTACCAACACACAGAGAAAACTCTTCCCCTCATTTGCATATTGGAACATGAAACAAAACGACATGAAATAGTAAAATAGCCTGAAATAGTAAAACAACATGAAATAAAAAGGGAGTTCAAAATATGTAAAAAAAACTTTACAAAAATAAGTGTCACAAAATTAAATTAAAATATGTAATAAATAAACATACATACATACATATTTATG
>NW_013972660.1:0-274 GCF_001266775.1 Austrofundulus limnaeus | reverse complement strand
TTATTCTTTCAGCCTCCTGGCACCAGTTAAGTCTGTCTTGAATTACCTCATAGAAGACAGCAGCTCCGTCACAGTTCTAATGCTGCCCTCTTCTCTTACTCGCAGTTGATATCAAAAAGGGTGAGGGGTCTAAAAAAAACCTTTGGGACCATTTTGCAATCTGTCTTTTTTTCCCCCAATCCTGGAGACACGCAAGCAAGCAGAAACCAGTTGTTTTAGCGGAAAAAGTGTTTTTGGGTCTTAAATGACTTTATGATGGAAAATGACCTGACAG
>NW_013972659.1:0-274 GCF_001266775.1 Austrofundulus limnaeus | reverse complement strand
TAAAATAGAATCTTTAACTGCAGTTTTAACGATCAGAGAAGCCAAAACAAACTGCTCATCTAAAGGAGCTTGCTGGTGTTCAGTTTGTCCTGGTTCAGACGTGGTGATGAAATCAGCAGGTAGACATGGACATGAGACATAGGAGAAAGTGCTCTTCTAAGATTAGATTTAATGCCTTATATGCAAACAGTGGCCCTGAGAGTGAGAGAACATTGCGTTCCCGAAGATTTTTTTTTATTACTTCAGTCCTCTGGAATACATTTCAGTTTTCATC
>NW_013972658.1:0-274 GCF_001266775.1 Austrofundulus limnaeus | reverse complement strand
CAGAGTCTTACTTTGACTCATTCATGTTTGAGAAATCCTGTAGTGTTCTGAGGCTGCAGGCAGGGGAGCAAAAACCACCGGTTGGGACTAGAAGTAAAGGAAGTACGTAAGTAAAAATTTATTTATATAGCGCCTTTCACAGAAAAGGGTTTCACAATGTGCTGTACATCCATTATCAGAAAGAAAAAGCAAAATATCACATTAAATGTACAAATTATACATTCAATATTTAAAACAAAAAGGAGATCAATTTGTCTCTCCCTTATAGGTGGAG
>NW_013972657.1:0-274 GCF_001266775.1 Austrofundulus limnaeus | reverse complement strand
TCTGTTCTTGTTTGGCCTCTTTGTTGCTGCAGTTCAGGGTAAAAAATGCCAGATATGTTCACATGATGGAACATGGCTTCAGTCCAGCTTAAGTTAAAAACAGATTTATAAAAAGTAACGTAAGTAAAACTGCTTGCCATACATTGGGCTTAAACAAGATACTTTGTGTAGCCGCGCAGCAGATCTGCTTCTGTGATGTGAAATGTTGGAAAAACAATATTCAGTCCAATTAGATAGGCACATTTTAAAATTTGAAGACCCAAGTTGTAAAGTT
>NW_013972656.1:0-274 GCF_001266775.1 Austrofundulus limnaeus | reverse complement strand
GTTTTGCTCCTTTAGCTAATGATCTGCTCCTTTAGACAGTGATTTGTTTCTTTAGCTAGTGTTTTGCTCCTTTAGCTAATGATCTGCTCCTTTAGACAGTGATTTGTTTCTTTAGCTAGTGTTTTGCTCCTTTAGCTAATGATCTGCTCCTTTAGACAGTGATTTGTTTCTTTAGCTAGTGTTTTGCTCCTTTAGCTAATGATCTGCTCCTTTAGACAGTGATTTGTTTCTTTAGCTAGTGTTTTGCTCCTTTAGCTAGTGATCTGCTCCTTTA
>NW_013972655.1:0-274 GCF_001266775.1 Austrofundulus limnaeus | reverse complement strand
GTGTCTCTGCTGGTCCTTGTCCTCCTCTGTCTCTGCCGGTCTTTGTCCACCGCTGTCTCTGCCGGTCTTTGTCCCCCGCTGTCTCTGCCGGTCTTTGTCCCACGCCGTCTCTGCCGGTCTTTGTCCCCCGCCGTCTCTGCCGGTCTTTGTCCCATGCTGTCTCTGCTGGTCTTTGTCCCATGCTGTCTCTGCTGGTCTTTGTCCCATGCTGTCTCTGCTGGTCTTTGTCCCCCGCTGTCTCTGCTGGTCTTTGTCCCATGCTGTCTCTGCTGGT
>NW_013972654.1:0-274 GCF_001266775.1 Austrofundulus limnaeus | reverse complement strand
TGACTGCACTGTATTAAGGAGAGGATGACCAGGGCAATGTATTGTGAGATTTTAGGGAATAACCTCCTTCTCTCAGTTAGAGCATTGAAGATGGGTCATGGCTGGGTCTTCCAACATGACAATGACTTGAAGCACACAGCCAAGGATAACCAAGGAGTGGCTCTGTAAGAAGCATTTCAAGGTTCTGGAGTGGCCCCTTACCAGTCTCCAGACCTAAACCCAATAGAGCTCAAACCCTGTGTTTCTCAGTGACAGCCCGGAAACCTGGCTGATC
>NW_013972653.1:0-274 GCF_001266775.1 Austrofundulus limnaeus | reverse complement strand
ACCAGATAAACTGAAAAATCAGAAATTTTGTTTTTAGTTTTAACAAAAGCTACAAACAAAATCAGAGCAAATAAAAGTAGTGTTTCTCTGTTGTTTGATATCAAGAGGCAACATCATAAAAAACTTGCTGAAGAAATAATCCTAAAAGCAGGAGGACTATCATAAATACAGATAAAAATGATCCTAGTCTTTATGAAGTGCCATCATAACATCCTCCAAGTAGGCTCCTTTTTTTAGTTCTAATCAAAATCAGTTATTATCTACTGACTGTTTC
>NW_013972652.1:0-274 GCF_001266775.1 Austrofundulus limnaeus | reverse complement strand
CTTGCTGCGTTGGACAGAAATGAATTATCAAGGCAACAGATTTGTAACCTGAAAGACAAAGAGAAAAACAGTTAAATGTTGATGGCAGCTCACAGTGTTACAGTCTGTTCTCTCTCAGAGTTGTGGCTATAAAATGATTGTAATAAAACAGGAAGGAGACTTTTACATGGAGGAGATTTTAAAGAAACAATTTAAAATATGCAGGATCAACAATCATTTTTACCTGTGTTAGTGATGCTGTGTGCAGATCTTTTTATCAAACACTATGTTCACC
>NW_013972651.1:0-274 GCF_001266775.1 Austrofundulus limnaeus | reverse complement strand
TTATTAAACTGTATCTATATTTCCCTTATTGCAATTGTTTATAAATTCTGGGTGGGTGGGACAGGGTGTCATAATGGGGGTTAATGTTTGGGGATATATGCCTGTAATTTCGATGTCATTTCACACCTCCTCACACTGTGTTGTATTGTTGTAATGTGCAATAGTACTACAAATAATTGATCACAAGATAAATTAATATGTAAATTGTGTGATGTGTTACCTCAATACATCCTGTATTTTCCAGTGATGTTCTTGCCATGTCTAGCTGAACTGG
>NW_013972650.1:0-274 GCF_001266775.1 Austrofundulus limnaeus | reverse complement strand
TTTTTTCACTGCCCTCCTTGTTCATTTTGAGCAAAAGCAATGGAACATGATTTAGTGCTATATGAGCTGAAGGTTCTGATGTGTATCCATTTTTTGCTGAGTTGGTGTTATGGTCCAGGGATGGGGCAGGACAGATAGGGATCACTGCCTGATGTTTTATCACACACTGCACACAGAACTAGCAAAGCACTTCTGTTAAAGCATAAATGAGCACCCAAGAGAGGTCTCCTCAAGGACGGTGTGTTCATATAGGTTCTTTACGTTTCACAGAACC
>NW_013972649.1:0-274 GCF_001266775.1 Austrofundulus limnaeus | reverse complement strand
AGACAAGTTTATTGTAATTTGATTAAATACCAGGACTTACACCTCATCCAAACTTCTGTGACATCAACTGTACCTCACATCAATCTTCTTTGACTTCTTGTATTGTCTTAGCTCTGTATATAAAGCAAACTTCAAAAATACATTGATGAAAGATGTTCTAAATAAAACGTTGAATAAAAACAAGGTTGACGTGACAAAACAGTATGATACTGTATGAACATTTCTAAGTAAAATGTAATGCATAAGAAATAAGCCCTATTTTTTGGAACAATGG
>NW_013972648.1:0-274 GCF_001266775.1 Austrofundulus limnaeus | reverse complement strand
AGTCCCATCATTTTACTGGGAATGCTTTATGCCATCGATGCGACCCACAATGTGCAGAAAATGACGTGACGTCACATTTAGCTCACTGTTTACAGCGTTAGCTAAACATGGAGGCTACATGTTAGCATGCCAGTTTTGAAGTTGTAAAACCAACTTGTCAATGCAGTAACTTCAGACTGAGATCACTTTGAAAAACATCTGATATGTATCTGATTAGGACCTGTGTCGGATTTGAGAAATTAGTATTTTACATTCAGACTAGAGATCGACCGAT
>NW_013972647.1:0-274 GCF_001266775.1 Austrofundulus limnaeus | reverse complement strand
AAGGTGTGTTCAGAGTGTGTACAGTGAATGACCCAACTAACACAAGAAACTTTATCTCAGTATCTGACTGCTATTTACATTGAGTTGACTCCAAATGTTAAGAAGACAAAGCAAAGCTCGTTGTGTGATGGGGAGAAGGAAAATAATTACAAGATGAAGCTGCTGGAAGCCTGGAGGTTGGCTTGCTTTGGTCTTACTCTGGTTATTGATTAGGTCATAATTTGAAGGGGGGCTTGAGGGAACAGACCCTTTTTTTCACCCATTGCCTGCAGAC
>NW_013972646.1:0-274 GCF_001266775.1 Austrofundulus limnaeus | reverse complement strand
CCGGACTCCCATCTGAATTTGAGTCGCATCACCGTGGAACGTCGTCGTGCACGCGTTCTGAAAGCATAACGGTGGCAAGGGCGTGTATGAAGTTGCAGGGATAACACACTTCGAAGAAACCGTAGTGGTCCATGTTGTCGTACGATGCGACGTCCGCCGTAGCGGTGCTGGGTTTTTTGCGCGCCCACCACTGTCCCGCGCGCGCGATCGTAATCAACTGCGAAATGGGAGCGGTAGACGTCGCATCGAACGCGTCAACGTGTTCATTGATCAC
>NW_013972645.1:0-274 GCF_001266775.1 Austrofundulus limnaeus | reverse complement strand
TAGCACTACCATTACTATAGCACTACCATTACTATAGCACTACCATTACTATAGCACTAACATTACTATAGCACTAACATTACTATAGCACTACCATTACTATAGTACTACCATTACTATAGCACTACCATTACTAAAGCTTCGTTTATACTTGAATACGACCTGAGACAGCAGATTACGTTTTTTTTCCTGATAGTACGAACCGGCTGAAGACGCGGCGGGGGATAAATTATCATAATTTTTCCCTATGCCCTCATAATGGGCCTCATGCAAG
>NW_013972644.1:0-274 GCF_001266775.1 Austrofundulus limnaeus | reverse complement strand
ACTGTGTGTCCACTGTATGTCCACTGAAAGTCCACTGTATGTCCACTGTATGTCCACTGTGTGTCCACTGTGTGTCCACTGTTTGTCCACTGTATGTCCACTGTTTGTCCACTGTATGTCCACTGTGTGTCCACTGTTTGTCCATTGTATGTCCACTGTATGTCCACTGTAAGTCCACTGTGTGTCCACTGTATGTCCACTGTATGTCCACTGTTTGTCCACTGTATGTCCACTGTGTGTCCACTGTTTGTCCACTGTATGTCCACTGTATGTA
>NW_013972643.1:0-274 GCF_001266775.1 Austrofundulus limnaeus | reverse complement strand
AGGTACCAACAGACTGAAGGTACCAACATACTCTGAAGGTACCAACAGACTGAAGGTACCAACAGACTCTGAAAGTACCAACAGACTCTGAAGGTACCAACAGACTCTGAAAGTACCAACAGACTGAAGGTACCAACAGACTGAAGGTACCAACAGACTGAAGGTACCAACAGACTCTGAAAGTACCAACAGACTGAAGGTACCAACAGACTCTGAAAGTACCAACAGACTCTGAAGGTACCAACAGACTCTGAAGGTACCAACAGACTCTGAA
>NW_013972642.1:0-274 GCF_001266775.1 Austrofundulus limnaeus | reverse complement strand
AGTGTTTAAATGTGTTAACAGTTCAGTACTTACCTGCTGCCATGAGATGTGCATGTGATCAATCCCTAGCTGAACATCTCCAGCTGGATATTTGGGCAGTTTTTGCAAGGAGTTAATCAAACCTGGTGTAATATTCTGAGCACAAATTGGCACACTACAAAAAATGTCCACCTAACCAAGTTTTAAAATGTTATATCCAGCCAAAAAGACTTTTTGATCTTGTTTTGACTGACTTACTAAACAAGAACTGATTGTGTAAGAATAATCTTGTTTT
>NW_013972641.1:0-274 GCF_001266775.1 Austrofundulus limnaeus | reverse complement strand
AGCGTGCATGGCTGGTGATATTTCAGGAAAGTGAAGCATCTTGCAAATCAGAGGAGGATTAATTTGTTTCCTCTGTTTTTCCTGATTGCTTTACATTTTTCCTAAAGGATGGACGGTGCAAACGAAGACCTCTTGAACGGATGCAGGTGTACAGCGTTTGCTGTGAATCCCTGGAATGAGGCGGAGAGGATTTGGGAGACATCCAGCCTGCTGGCAGCTCTGCCATGTTTGCAGCGGTCAGGACGGAGACAGGTACTGATCTGCCTGTCAGCTC
>NW_013972640.1:0-274 GCF_001266775.1 Austrofundulus limnaeus | reverse complement strand
TTTTCTGCAATTTCAGCTAGAGATCTGATACTTTATGCTATTTACCTGTTTTTTTCTGCCATTTCTCTGCTTTCTCCTGCTAATTTGGACATTTTTTGGCTTCTTACACTCGCTTTCTGCTATATTAAGCTATTTCCAACAACTTTAGCTAAATTTTAGCTGTTATTAGCCAAAGTTAGCTTTCTAACGGTGCTACTCATTTTTTTGGAGCTACTTCTACTTAATTTGGCTAAGTCCAGCAAAATTGTGCTCCTTATGCATCGATATGCTAATT
>NW_013972639.1:0-274 GCF_001266775.1 Austrofundulus limnaeus | reverse complement strand
AGAATAAAGAGGGGAGGAGTTCTTATATCATCTGCACAAAACTTTTTTCTCTCTCAAGAAGTTTAAAGTGGGCGTGGTCTGTACAGAAAAGCAGCTGTATCAGCGTTTCAGCTGCTCAGAAGTTTGTCCACATTCCAGAAGTTCAGCACAGAAATGTTCTAGAAAGAACTTTGTTCTTGTTCTGTACTTCAGCTCATCAGATGAATCCTTTCAGAGGTTTTGATGGAATCCTGAAGGTAACAAATGAAACGGTTCAGCTCGGCTGTTTTTGGAC
>NW_013972638.1:0-274 GCF_001266775.1 Austrofundulus limnaeus | reverse complement strand
CCGGACTAAGGTCTGGTGTGCGGGTCCGGACTAAGGTCTGGTGTGCGGGTCCGGACTAAGGTCTGGTGTGCGGGTCCGGACTAAGGTCTGGTGTGCGGGTCCGGACTAAGGTCTGGTGTGCGGGTCCGGACTAAGGTCTGGTGTGCGGGTCCGGACTAAGGTCTGGTGTGCGGGTCCGGACTAAGGTCTGGTGTGCGGGTCCGGACTAAGGTCTGGTGTGCGGGTCCGGACTAAGGTCTGGTGTGCGGGTCCGGACTAAGGTCTGGTGTGCGGG
>NW_013972637.1:0-274 GCF_001266775.1 Austrofundulus limnaeus | reverse complement strand
ATATATAAAATGTAGAGTGGAATACTTTTACTGGAGGTGTTACCAATCATCTAAATTACTAAAATAATGAAAGTAATACATATCAGTGAGTATTACAGCATTGATTAGGTTTACAATTATTTTATGCATAATTTTTGGGGTAAGACAGTTAAAAAACAACATTTATCACTGGGTCCTAAAACAAAATAAATATGTAAATATTCAACTCTTAACAAGTGGCCCACAACGTCACCCCTTTACAGATTACAGCTTTATTATGTGTTACAGATGCATC
>NW_013972636.1:0-274 GCF_001266775.1 Austrofundulus limnaeus | reverse complement strand
CAGTTATTCATAATTTTGTAAACCACCTTTGATCACATTTACATTTTTGTGAATGAATGTGACCAAACCATCTCTCATGAGGACCAGGCTAACAAAAGGGCCAATTCAGATTAGGTTTAATGAAACTATTCTGAATCCTGTAGTGGTGGGGCTGTGTTTAAGGCGCGGCTGAAACACAGAGAGGAGATGGTTCATGGATCAGAACCATGTGGGATTAAATGAACACAAGCTGTGGTGTGTTTTTAATCACTGACATCTTCATTTGCAGTAGTGT
>NW_013972635.1:0-274 GCF_001266775.1 Austrofundulus limnaeus | reverse complement strand
ACTTAAGAGTCATATACGTCACAATTGTAATCAAATGGCAAAACGTTTAAGTCAATCATAAAAGGCAGGAACTGTAAGAATAAAAGTAACGTTATTTAAAACACTGACACTGATTCATGGACTCATGTTGCTAAATATTAAGCGCAGGGGGTGTTATTTTGCCAAATATACTTTTTTTGATCTTTATATCACATTATATCATTCTGTTGTCAAAAACATACATAGGGCAACAGTTTAGCTGGTTAATTTGTCGCGCTAGCGCTGAGCTAATACA
>NW_013972634.1:0-274 GCF_001266775.1 Austrofundulus limnaeus | reverse complement strand
CCACATAACTGGCCATTTATTTAATAAATTTTTGTTAAACTTTCGTGCCTGCCTGCAATTGGGTTCACCCTGCCTCCTGGCCGTTACAGGTTAATGGTTAGATAGTACATATTCATGGGAAAATCATATAAAACAAGTAGAAACAAAATGTAAGAAGGTTATTAATTTAATGAAAGCAGTAGCTGGAAGTGATTGGGCTGATAAAGAGTCATTATTAAATATATACAGAGCACTCATGCGATCTACATTAGATTATGGATGTATAGTGTACAGT
>NW_013972633.1:0-274 GCF_001266775.1 Austrofundulus limnaeus | reverse complement strand
CTTCTGACAGTGTCTTCCGTCAGACTGAGATTCAAGTCACACCTCCGGGAGAACTCTGAACATGTTCTGAGGGAGGTGGGGGACATTTGAATATGAGTGGGCCATGTTCCGTGCCTCCATTGTCTCTGTGGCTGTGAGATTGTCAGTGTCTATCAGTGCAACCCTTGAACCCGCTGGTGGACACCGACCATGGATGCTGTCAAGTCTGACGAAGCAGGCCTGTTGGGTCTTTTTGGCCTATGGGACTCTGGAAGCATTTGATTCTTACTGGCCG
>NW_013972632.1:0-274 GCF_001266775.1 Austrofundulus limnaeus | reverse complement strand
AAGGGATGCTAGGATATCCTGCTGCCCCTTTTCTTCCACATGTTTTAAGTGTGACATGAATTTACAAAGCCAAACAAAGCTTTTCTCTTCTGTGCTATTGCACTCAGGATTTATTGTACTAATATTTTCACAGATTCTTCATGCTTTATCACACTCAGTTTACTGATGCCAATTGACGTTCCTTTCACAACTAAGAATGTCAATTCTGCTTTTTTTGTTTGTATTGATCTTCATTCTACATCCTGTTGTAAATACTGAAATTTGGATTCATTTG
>NW_013972631.1:0-274 GCF_001266775.1 Austrofundulus limnaeus | reverse complement strand
CTTATAAAGAGACTCGCAACGGCCTGATTGGGGTGGACTTTTCTACTAAATTCTCCCCATGGTGAGTTTTATTATGTCAGTCTGGCCGCTTGAAGGAGTTTAATGCCCTGTAATTTATTTGTGATTATACTGGGACTGTGCAGGCTGGCTGCAGGATGCATTTCTCCCAGGTACATTTACCATCAGATCAAACGGTACGAGAGGGAGCGGACAGCCAATCAGAGCACCTACTGGTCAGTACATTGACTGTTACTCAGGCTTCTTGCTTCTGTTT
>NW_013972630.1:0-274 GCF_001266775.1 Austrofundulus limnaeus | reverse complement strand
TATTGAAATGCACTGCAGAAGAAACAAAACAAGACGCTCTGATGCCACATCTATATATAAATCTAACTTGGGGTTGTGAGAGACATGAAACATGGATGCTGTGGAGGAGTGAAATGGAAAAACTGAAAATGAGGAGGAGCTCGCTGAAGCAGACATTCTGGCAGAATCTTATATCACCACCATGAGGGCATGATGCCCTGCAGATTTATACTACAAACACCTGAGTGTTTTGTGCAGTTGTGAGCTGTTTTTAGAACCTGTAATATCACTGTTG
>NW_013972629.1:0-274 GCF_001266775.1 Austrofundulus limnaeus | reverse complement strand
ATGTTTGTGTGTGTAACCTCGTCTTTATTGACCACGTCTCCTCCTTCGCCGTGTTACTGCGCTGCCTCTCTTTGTCTTGGAGTAAGCTGTCACATGCTTACACACATCCACATAAACACACATATGCACAAACACACATCTTTGTAGCCAATGGAGTAAAGACAGCAGAAAAAAAGGGGAATTGAAATTATGTGTTTGTGTGTGTTTTTCTTTAGCTTACTTTGTCTGGGTAGGTGGTGGATTAAATCAAACCTCTTTAGCAAAACTGTTTTTA
>NW_013972628.1:0-274 GCF_001266775.1 Austrofundulus limnaeus | reverse complement strand
AAGTGTGGGTTGCTGGGGTCACAAATCACTGGACTCCCTCTGATGTTGTGAGGCACAGAGCCAGAGACTAAGAAGACTAAAAAGGGGGAAAGCTGGAGAAGGAGGGACAGAGGAGGGAAGAAGGATAAAGAGTGACAGTCTATTGTTTACTACAAAAAAAGAGGAGGAATAATGAATCGTCTTGAGTGAGTGCACATGGCTAGTGTGCCTCATTCAGTAAAAGAAAATCAACAGTGGCTAAAGCATACAACAGATTTGTGAGTGTAGCTTGTAC
>NW_013972627.1:0-274 GCF_001266775.1 Austrofundulus limnaeus | reverse complement strand
CATGTTAGGAGTAACATAGCTGTGCCTCTGCAACAATGACAGGACTGATGCTCAACCCTTGGCATCGTCACAAAGGCACACAATCAATGACCTTGAAAAACCAAGATTGAACATGTTTTTATGTTTTTGTTGTCCATCAAATCTGTCTGCAAAATATCTGTCTGCTGACTGCCTGTTACACCGTGGCAGCTGCTCAATAACACTATCCCTCTACTTGTGATGCAGTACCTTATGCTCTCTTTCACCTGTTCTACAGGTCCTTCTTAAAAAATTT
>NW_013972626.1:0-274 GCF_001266775.1 Austrofundulus limnaeus | reverse complement strand
AGTTTCTGCTAGACGCTCAAATAAAGAGAAAAAATTTCAGGATCTTTATCATTGAACTTCGGAACTAATCTCAAGTCAGCAAAATCATCTGATCTTGTTCCATGATGCAAACTTAGAGAATACTGCTTATCACCTTCTAGTTTACCCTCTCCAATAAGCTGAAGTTTATGCTTCTCCAACTCAAGTTTAGCCAACTCCAAATTCTGACGTCTTTGTTCCGTTTCCTGACGCATTTTCTCACTTTCCTGTTCAGCTTTAGATTTTAACAAAAGTA
>NW_013972625.1:0-274 GCF_001266775.1 Austrofundulus limnaeus | reverse complement strand
TGCTCTCAGTAAATAAAACAAAGCCACTTTCTTTATTTCATTCGCCATTGAACAGGGACCGGCAGAGGAGGAAAATGAGCAATTTTGACTCGCGTCTGACCTCAATGTGCACAAGCGTCCAACTTGAAGTGTTAGACGCGTTTTTGATGCTGAAATCGCGTTCGGTGAGAACGCAGCATTGCAAAACTGATGCTAGATTTTGGTCATTGCTGAGAAATTTTCTAAAACTGTGCGTGAAGTAATTTCATATCCTTGTTTTTGTCTTGTTCAGGTT
>NW_013972624.1:0-274 GCF_001266775.1 Austrofundulus limnaeus | reverse complement strand
ATAATCACATAAGAATTGCATTTCTTTCTCTACGTCTCCAGACAGCGTGTAACATCACCAATACTAGTTGATATGACAATAATTACAACTTGCTTGAAAGCAACACATTCCTGAAAACTTCTCTCTATTGTCCAGGGATGGGTGGTCCCTGCTTGTTTACAACTTCTACTTCCTGTTTTCTACAGCCATGTGTAATGTTAGCATCTGATGAAATTAAGCTTTGCGCAGCCTGGTTGATTCACCCCAAACCAGCAGATGGAAACACCTAATTTGT
>NW_013972623.1:0-274 GCF_001266775.1 Austrofundulus limnaeus | reverse complement strand
GAGTCTACCGGACTATCAGGTGGGAATATGACCATAGTCATATTCTTATGTTCTACTAAGTCCATCTAGTAGGAGTGGGCGTGTTTTGTAGTGTATGCTGGTGTGTCATGTCACGTTGTGGCTGTGGCTGCAGCTACACATTGTTTTGCTTGGCAGCAACATGCTGAGAAGTGTGTCCCCAAATAATGTTTCCCAACTGGAAGGCCATTGCAAAAACACAAAATTGTCTTAGTTGGATCTTTCCTGGACATTATGTAGTTTACCAGGTCAACAT
>NW_013972622.1:0-274 GCF_001266775.1 Austrofundulus limnaeus | reverse complement strand
CATAATGTGCTGCACTATGTCTTAGGAGTCAGAAAGAGCACAGCCTTCTTCAGTCAGGCGGCATACATTAGTGTGATTAGCTGCTGCAGTATAGGGAGAGAAAAATAGTTTTTGGATGGGGAGTGGTAAGGGCAGTGGGTGACAGAAAAGAGAGAGTGAGACCTTACAGTCTGTGATCAGTGTTCTGCTGTGTTACTCTACAATGTAATTTCCATCCTGTCATCCTCTCTCTCCCTCACTCTTCTCTGTGAGCGGTAATCTCCGCTTACTCTCC
>NW_013972621.1:0-274 GCF_001266775.1 Austrofundulus limnaeus | reverse complement strand
CTCCCCGTGTGTCCTGCTTGTTTTTAGCTCTGCTTTCTATTCATTTGTAGCCAAATGTCTGTGATTAAATCTCTTTGTGTCCCTGGTCCCTGCTGGCAGTCAGCTCTAATGAGAAAACACAGGAGACCAACAGAATCATTAGGTTAATGTAGATTTGCATGCCCCCCTTCCCTCCATCACTCTGTGTGCAAACACACACAACCTGCAGAAATATGATTACTACTGAAAGATACTGAGAGAGGGGCAGTTGTGTGAGTGTGTTTGTGTGTGTGTG
>NW_013972620.1:0-274 GCF_001266775.1 Austrofundulus limnaeus | reverse complement strand
ATTATAGAGGTATGTCAGCTTTTACCTTTGGTGTTGATTGATAATAAACTAATGATGTCGCAATGAAACTGCTAATTGTTCTAACAAATCTGTAATTATGAAATGTAACTTTTTACTGGAATAAACGTCTAAAAACCATTTAAACGTGTTCAATTTGTGGAGTTGTTTCAATACAATTTTTTATCACAAATAAAATAACATTTTAGCATGGCCTAACCTTAAGCTTGTGCATAATTAAAAAAGAGAGATAATGCATTTCAGGTTGCATTTACTG
>NW_013972619.1:0-274 GCF_001266775.1 Austrofundulus limnaeus | reverse complement strand
TGACTTGTGGTCCTGGGGTCTGGAGCAGAACCAGATCCTGGGTCCATGCAGCTGGATTGGCCCTCTGGATCAGGAGTCTGCTGAGGTAGACCTGATCAGGACTCCTGGATGTTCTGGACCAGGACCAAGTCTGGGTGCAGATCAGTCTCTGGAGCCTTAAAAACTGAATCTTTAAATCTGAAATGTGGGAACCATCCAGATTATAAATGCAGATTTATTCTCTCAATCTGACATCTTTTTGTTTTTTACAGAAACTGAAGGGACTGTGGGGTTC
>NW_013972618.1:0-274 GCF_001266775.1 Austrofundulus limnaeus | reverse complement strand
CAGAATGACTGAGTAGCTTCACTCTGCAGCTTCACCAGCGCAATGCAAACTAAATACATTTTATCAATGGAGCTCTGATACCTGGATTCAAGGGTTTATATCAACCACTGAACTCCAATAACGACTACTTTCTCTCACTTGGAGTTATTCATAATCAGAAAAATAAAACTGATGCTACTAAATATGACATCTACAGTAAAGTACAGGCATAAATTATAAAAATCACAAAATGAAATGTTGTGTATTGCTGCAAAATCAGGGAAGTGGTTGTAGA
>NW_013972617.1:0-275 GCF_001266775.1 Austrofundulus limnaeus | reverse complement strand
TTTTAAACAGTTCTGTAGCAAACACACGATGTTAGCTCAGAAAATGTAATAGAAAACTGAACAGGTTGGAAAATACGGCTCTTGCAGAATAAAAAGATGTCTATGCAGCACAGTTCAACTTTTCTGCACTCCTACAGACTTCAAGTACACAACAAAATGTAGTTAAAGGCTAAACTTCAACAGAGGGTACACGCTGGACTGAATGAGGTGTTCTGGTTCAGTTTTCTCTCTTTGTTCTCTTCAGGCAGTCTAACAACTACAATCACCTGTTCAAC
>NW_013972616.1:0-275 GCF_001266775.1 Austrofundulus limnaeus | reverse complement strand
TGGCCGCCACAGCTAATGAAGCTTCAGCTTGATAAACCTGAGTGTAAATGAGTGATTGTGACGGATGTGGAGGTAAAAGTCAGTGAGGGAGTAGCTGAGAGTCGTCCCCAACACATCCTCTGAGGGCTATCAGATGATGTCATAGCTTTCATGTCAGAGGTTAAAATGAAATCATGTCAGAGGTTAAAGTGACATCATGTGTAGGGGTCACCTCGAGTCAAATTAGGTTTTCGAGTCTTTGTTTAGTTTCAGGAGGCACAGCGAGCTCTGAAACT
>NW_013972615.1:0-275 GCF_001266775.1 Austrofundulus limnaeus | reverse complement strand
TTCAGTGGTTTAGCGTTAGCAGCTGCTGCTAACCATTCACATGTGAACTCAAATGTAATGAAAGACGTAAAAACAGTTGAAATCTTTTAATATTCTAACATCTTCCTCCTCTTCGACAGCGTGTAGGCTGCTGCGTAAGGACGAAAGACGTTTTGTCTTCATTCACGCTCAGCTTGAAAATGAAATCTGTAACCCCGAGGGGCTCCCTGGGAAGGAAACAGTTCTCTCTGCAGAAGGAAAAAAAATTGTATAGGTCTTCTGGACGGGTTCTTCTC
>NW_013972614.1:0-275 GCF_001266775.1 Austrofundulus limnaeus | reverse complement strand
AGCATAGCGAGCCGAGCAGAGAGGTGGAAACTGCCTCTGAATGCACAGACCACTTACTAACCTGAAGGGATGAGCGAGGTCAGAGTCTGGGCAAAAATCAGACATATCTATTATGAGTTTTACTGTACAATATTCACACAGAATAATGCTAAGATGTACGTGGTAAATGATCAACACAACAACTGCATTTAATGACCCCTCAGGTTTAGGCCTGTCGCGATAGTCAATAAATCAATTAATTGCACTATAACTTTTTTTGAGGTCGGTAAAAAAAA
>NW_013972613.1:0-275 GCF_001266775.1 Austrofundulus limnaeus | reverse complement strand
ATTTTTTCCTGCCTTTGAATGTAGCAGATTTAAAGATTTCAGACGTTTCCCTCCTGAGGTTCCTGTGACACCTGAAGCCTTCAGGTTTGGAGCCAGTAAACCTGTGATCTCAGAAGCCTGAAAGGCTCCTGCCTGCTCGCTGCCTTTGAGGACTTTTTTTTTAATTCTTGTTCAGTTTTGCGTAACGTTGCTGTAACATTCCATCAGTTCAGAGTGAGACAGGAAGCAGAACTCAGAGAAAACATTCTGCAGCTGCTGTCATTCCTGTTCTACAG
>NW_013972612.1:0-275 GCF_001266775.1 Austrofundulus limnaeus | reverse complement strand
CTCGTGTCCAGCTTGGAGCCAACCCAAGCCGCTTCTTGGTGCGTCCGAGCTGTACCCACATGGGACCCCCTTGAGACCGAGCGGCACCGGTAATTCAACCTCGCTCGGACCTTCCGGTACCCAGGGACAGCGAACGGCTCTTCAAAGTGGTAGGAAAAGGAGAGCTTTCTCTGTTGATGGTGTGCTCAGCTGACGTGATGTTGTGAAGGTGTTCTGGGTCACTACGCTTGTATTAAAGGAATATTTGGCAAGTTCATTTGCCTTATAATTCACGT
>NW_013972611.1:0-275 GCF_001266775.1 Austrofundulus limnaeus | reverse complement strand
TCATTAGAGAAGAACACGTCCAGAAGGCCTATATAATTTTTTTCTTTTTGAAAATGTCAAAATCACTTTTCGACTCTTACAATTTAGTTACCAGAACAAATTTGTGAAAAACAGTTTTAAACATACGAGTTTTATTTTGTTTTCTTTGACACTTTTGTTGCATTGTTCCAACAGGAATTAATCTAAAATAGCATGTTTATGGAAAACATACAATTTATTATAACTTCTCTTTAGCTTTCTCTACATTATTCATCAGCATTCGGATTTCTCTTTTC
>NW_013972610.1:0-275 GCF_001266775.1 Austrofundulus limnaeus | reverse complement strand
TTCCAAAAAAGTATTTTAAACCCTAGTATCTATACTTCCACTTAAGTAATGAATGTGAATACTTCTGACACCTCTGATAACATCAAATAACCACTGTGCTGTTAGAAATAAGTTCTTCATGTTGTGAAAATGACAGATTTTAAGGCTCATTATGCAGGTAAACATTCAAAGAGTTTGACATGTATGTGTGTTTGTTTGTTAACCTGCAAACAAACACATGTATGTGTGTTTGTTTGTTAACCTGCAAACAAACACATGTATGTGTGTTTGTTTGT
>NW_013972609.1:0-275 GCF_001266775.1 Austrofundulus limnaeus | reverse complement strand
TAAATCGGCTCCTCTACCCAGCATAATCACTCTGGGGACCGGCTCCGAGAAGGTAAGTGTGCTAAGAAACTTGACCTGGGTCTTTTGTCTGGTTCTTGCTGATTTGTTTCTCCTGTTTTAATGTGTTTGTGCAGATGGCACGTGCGGAAGCTGCTCCTTGTCCGCTCTGCGTCGGACGCTTTAGAGCCATAGCGAGCCACCTCAGGCGGGCACACGGTGTGCAGAACCTCCAGGAAAGGAAGCTGCTTTCGAACTTGGCCTCCGGGAGAGTGAAC
>NW_013972608.1:0-275 GCF_001266775.1 Austrofundulus limnaeus | reverse complement strand
TCGCGACAGGCCTAGATGTGACAGAGACAACCTGTTCATCCTCACTCAAAGTGCTGATGGTGCTGGTGCAAAGGCCACAGATGCTTATTATTACATCATCATGTAGGAAAGAGCTGCCAAAATGCTCACTTTGCATTTTGTTTTGACTCAGCGTGCTCTTTCTCCCCTACACCTGCCTGATGTTTGCCTCTCCTCTTAATCTCTGCTTACTTCTGCCTACACAACCAGCCTTCTTCAGCAGGTCTAGTTTCAGCTGTTTGAAGTGTGTGTGTGTG
>NW_013972607.1:0-275 GCF_001266775.1 Austrofundulus limnaeus | reverse complement strand
GAATTGATCTTCTGTGCAGCCTTAAGTACAGATGAAGCTCATCAGGAGGAAGCTGCCACAGCTGAGCTCAATCAGTGCTGCCAGTTCACAGGAAAATAGGAGAATGCCACGAAGAAATGTGTGGATTCTGGCATAAGCACGGTTTGATACATCTGGATTTTTCTGTGCATACCCTATTGTCTAGATTTTACCATACACCACGTTTCAGTAAGAAATCCATGCAAATCTTTGTACATGAGGCTCCAGGACTCTACAGTTTGCACTCATCTACAGGC
>NW_013972606.1:0-275 GCF_001266775.1 Austrofundulus limnaeus | reverse complement strand
AAAAGATAAAAGTAAAAATCTCAGCGTGGGCCACAATAAATTATGGGATACTGTGGGCCAACAAGGATCTATCAGACCTGTCCCTCAAATCAGGGAAAGTGGATGACGCATTTGTTGTCCGCATCGGAGGGGTCTTTGAATTTGGTGAGCTGCCAACAAATCCGTCCTTCGGAGGACCCTGAATTTGGACACAGCCTAAATAGTGGGACACCAAAGTGCAGCAGTTTTATACGTCAACCCCACTGCTAATGCTTCTAAACTCTACCTTAAAGTCT
>NW_013972605.1:0-275 GCF_001266775.1 Austrofundulus limnaeus | reverse complement strand
ACCATGGAGACAGAGTCAGGACCTTTGACCCTGCTCCACCTTCAGGATGGAGGTCAACTTCTGCTGCTGCAGGTGTTCCTGACAGTTTAACGTCTGTGACCGCACTGTAACTGTCTGAGTGTGTGTGTGTGTGGACATGTTTTTCCTACAACGTGGGGAATTTTTAATCAAAAAAGCAGAATCCCCACGGGTCCAAATGCAAATGACAGGTGTGGGGTTGGGTTTAGGACCAAGGTTTAGTTTTAGGGTTAAAGGTCAGGGTTAGGATATAAAAT
>NW_013972604.1:0-275 GCF_001266775.1 Austrofundulus limnaeus | reverse complement strand
CATGGAAACATCTACCACCACATCTGGCATTGAAACCTCTACCACAACCCCTCACATAGGAACATCTACAACACCTTACATAGGAACATCTACCACAACACCAGGCATTGAAACACGTACCACAGCACCTCACATAGGAACATCTACCACAGCACCAGGCATTGAAACATCTACCACAACACCTTACATAGGAACATCTACCACAACACCAGGAATTGAAACACCTACCACAGCACCTCACATAGGAACATCTACCACAGCACCAGGCATTGAAA
>NW_013972603.1:0-275 GCF_001266775.1 Austrofundulus limnaeus | reverse complement strand
CTTGCATTTCTGTTCCCAGGTTGTTTACCTTGTAAATTAAACTACTGCTCACTGACTAATTCTAACTTCCTGTTTTTTCAAAATAAAAGCCTGCAAAAGGAAGTTGGTGTCAAATAGAACTTTTGAATTTTATTTAAGACAATTTTATAACTGTTATAAATACATCTTTAAAATGAACGGTAAAAGTTCATATAAATAAATTAAGTTAGTTAAAAAACATTTTATTAAATCATTTTGTTACTTATTATGAAGTGTCTGTCATTCTCATCATTTCT
>NW_013972602.1:0-275 GCF_001266775.1 Austrofundulus limnaeus | reverse complement strand
GTGCACATTTCCTCGCAGCTCATAATGTTTGACCCCCGAGCTCCCCCACCGCCCCCAACAAACAAGCTGCCCAGTCTTGATCATGAGGCTTTAGCTGAACTGAAGGGCCAGTGATCATGCCTATACGGCTGAGGGCCTCTCCTGTGATCAGTGCATGAAATTAGGGATTAAAATGCCTCGGCAGAAACAAAGTGTAATCACGCCTGCTTATGTCGCCATACGTGTCCAACCTGCTCCCCGGTTACAAAGAGCAAATGGAATGCATTAGCTTACAT
>NW_013972601.1:0-275 GCF_001266775.1 Austrofundulus limnaeus | reverse complement strand
GGAGAGCTGTTGTTTTTGCACACCTTCCTCTCTGTTAGCAGAGTCTGGCTGTGTCTTTATTATGTTGAGCGCATATGTCTGAAATATGGATGTGTGAATAACCAGAGAAAGCTGCATGTTTGGACGGTGGTCTAATCCAGTGATACAGAACAGAGAGACAGAGGGAGAACCCAACTGTTAGACTTATCTTTGATATTCTAAACCTCACTTTGGAGCCCTGCAGGTATTGACTCTGTTATATAAACACCCATTGATTCTGCTACATTTACCATTTG
>NW_013972600.1:0-275 GCF_001266775.1 Austrofundulus limnaeus | reverse complement strand
GTCTTCTCGGAAGGACTGTGTTTGTTCAAAAAATGATGTTGAGGTTAATTATGAGCATTAGATATGTTTTAACTGGTAAGGAAGTTACTTACAGCAAAGGCCTCCGCTTTTACAAAGAAAGAAGAACAACATTTGACACGCAAAAACAAAATGGAGACATAAAATAAGCTGTTTTTCCAATACTGAGGGGTTAGGATAAATCAAATATGAATAAATGTGCCCGCCAATCATTTCTCTGGCTGTAGAGTTACAGATAAAAAGGCAATTATCATAAA
>NW_013972599.1:0-275 GCF_001266775.1 Austrofundulus limnaeus | reverse complement strand
AGCTAATTAAACATGATTAAATTAGCCTAAAATGGATTATTACCAACTATTCATGGCTCAGAGCTTTTGTACTGGTTCTGACATCTGAAAAGCTGTCCACTCCCAGAAAAAAAGTAGTGGCAATTCTTTCTGCCTGCTGCTGCATCTAGTTGTCACTTGAAATAAAAAAAGTGTGGATCTGCTCTGAAGGGATTTACCTTGAGTATTCTCTTGGATGCTGTAGTCGAAATGATGATTATTTAAAACATGCAGGTAAGACAACAGAAGATTTTTTT
>NW_013972598.1:0-275 GCF_001266775.1 Austrofundulus limnaeus | reverse complement strand
TTTGCTAAGCAAATCGCAGTGAGTCTGCTTCGTTTGAAAACACGATTCAGAATGACCAAAGAATATATCTGATTTCTAACAGCAGAGGTAATGTTGTCACAATGACATCACTGCTGATGTCATCAGATATGCTAATTAGGTGACCTATCACCTTACTAGCAGGTGACAGGTCAGATAATTGTCATATCTAATTGATGTCTGATGACATCAGCAGTGATGTCATCAGATATGCTAATTAGGTGACCTGTCACCTAATTAGCATATCCTTCCTGTTC
>NW_013972597.1:0-275 GCF_001266775.1 Austrofundulus limnaeus | reverse complement strand
GAGGTCCAGTTGCCTAAAAAATGACGAAAAACGACTTTTGGTAAAGTTTCACAAATCAGAAAAAGCTTTCACAAATCTCAAACTAAGTTTAAAATACTCTTCTATTAGTGTGGGATAATCTAATCCAGGTTTGAAGAGTCCAGGTGTTGTAGGTTTTGAGCTAGACCAGATTAAATTCACTCAAGTTGGTCAAAAATTAGTTGTAAAATCCCTTCAGTCGTTCCCGACTCTGAAACCAAGTTCAGCTTCATCACAGAAACGAGGCTGACTTTGGC
>NW_013972596.1:0-275 GCF_001266775.1 Austrofundulus limnaeus | reverse complement strand
GTAGTAGGGCCATCTCGGCCCACAGGACATGTACTGCAGAGACCCCTGCTTGAGTTGTCATCTAACACAACAAGATCTTTGGAGACATAGATGGGTTTTAAAGAAAAGTTGATAAAGGGTCTTTATTTTATACAAGTACTACATAAAACACATAAATACATTGTACATACAGTAGTGATAAAATAAAGCTTGCTAACATGATTTGGACATGTAACTTTTTATTTGAACACTTGTTCTGGCTAAATGATGTCTTACAAGATGAACTCATTCCACCA
>NW_013972595.1:0-275 GCF_001266775.1 Austrofundulus limnaeus | reverse complement strand
CTCATCTGATCTGCAGTCGCATGTCTTGGACGGGGCGGACACTACCTGGTAGTGAGTTGGCTCCGTTGGTGGGGGAAGATGCCGGTCAGACCTGGCAGACCCAAACGTACAGTGAGGGTCAGCTGGGAACATCTGTCAGAGTCTCCCGTCAGACTGAGCTGCAACTCACACCTCTGGGAGAACTTTGAACATTTTCCGGGGGGACACTGAGTCCGAGTGAGCCATGTTCCATGCCTCCATTGTCGAGGCGGCTTAGAGGTGGCTTACCTGAGCTG
>NW_013972594.1:0-275 GCF_001266775.1 Austrofundulus limnaeus | reverse complement strand
CTTTTTGTTCTGCAACCCTCAGGAGCCTCCAAACCCTCACCAGAATTTATTTGCATAAAAAGAAAAAAAATTGTATAAAGTGTTTTTGAAAAAACAGTGAAAGTTGTTGCAGAAAAGATCCTGTAATGGTCAGGTGTGGCCCCAGAACTTTAGCCTTTATAGTGAAGGTTGTAATGAAATCAGCTGCTAAAAGAGGTTTAAAATGAATTCACTGCTGTAAAGTTTAGCAGAGTAGAAACATACGGAGCCCGCGAGGGGATTTTTTTTATTTTTGC
>NW_013972593.1:0-275 GCF_001266775.1 Austrofundulus limnaeus | reverse complement strand
CACCGGGAACACCAACTCTGTAACCACCTGGAACACCAAATCTGGAACCACCAACTTTGGAACCACTGGGAACACCAACTCTGGAACCACCGGGAACAACAAATCTGGAACCTCCGGGAACACCAACTCTGTAACCACTGGGAAGTCCAACTCTGGAACCACCATCTCTGGAACACCAGGAACACCAACTCTGGAACCACCAGCTTTGGAACCACTGGGAACACCAACTCTGGAACCACCTACTCTGGAACCACCGGGAACACCAACTCTGGAAC
>NW_013972592.1:0-275 GCF_001266775.1 Austrofundulus limnaeus | reverse complement strand
TAAACCAGGCTAGTGGGGACCGGGCATTGGTCCCAGATTCACTTCGGTCCCCGCGAGGCTGCTTTTTTTGGGGTTGGGGGAAATTGTCCCCATGTTGTAGGGAAAACCCCTACACACACACCATGTTTTTCTTTCCTTGTGGGGACTTTCCGTTGACTTCCGTTAATTTTTTGGTCATTCAGTTTTGGCAGACGGCAAAAGCCACAACACGACAACAAAAGCCACAACGCGACAACAAAAGCCGCAACACGATGACAAAAGCCACAACACGACAA
>NW_013972591.1:0-275 GCF_001266775.1 Austrofundulus limnaeus | reverse complement strand
CGCCATCATTTACAGGAAGCACAGAAATATCTGCTGTCAGAATGAAAAAGACTGCTGTGATAAACAGTGGCACCAAAAAGGTACAATTATGGCATTACTTTTACAATTTCCTCAGCAGCAAAGGTAAAATCCATAAAACTGAAAGCCAGAGTACTCAAAGAAAACCCACAAATGTACAGGGAGAACATGTAATCTCTGCCCAGGAAGGAGGCTGAATAAAATGTACTCATAGAACTTGAATCAGGCGCAGGAAACTGGTCAGACCTGAGTATTTA
>NW_013972590.1:0-275 GCF_001266775.1 Austrofundulus limnaeus | reverse complement strand
TTGCTCTAATAGTGGTAATCCGGAGCCAGTGCAATTCAAAATGGCTCCCACTTATCAACCTTAGAAAAAGAAAACTGTGACACAAACGGCTGTACAAATGTTGAGCTAAAATTGGGCGTGGTAGTAGCTGAGGATCATATGGGCTGAGTTCAGTTGAGATCTTGCAATATTTTGTGATGTTTTTAGGTCTAACCACAAAGAAAAGATGATCTCATTTCAAAATTCTGGCCTGAAAGGAATTGTTTAATATAGAATAGAATAGAATAGAATAGAAT
>NW_013972589.1:0-275 GCF_001266775.1 Austrofundulus limnaeus | reverse complement strand
TTTATACAGTTCTCAAAGGCTCCGCCCACAGGTTTACACATCTCCCAGGTAATAAAAGCCCCGCCCACAGGTTTATACATTTCCCAGGTAGTAAAGGCTCCGTCCACAGATTTAGACAGCTCTCAAAGCTCCGCCCACAGGTTTATACAGTTCTCAAAGGCTCCGCCCACAGGTTCATACATCTCCCAGGTAATAAAAGCCCCGCCCACAGGTTTATAAAGCTATCAAAGTCTCCGCCCACAGGTAAAGGTGCATTATTGGTCATCAGTGTATGT
>NW_013972588.1:0-275 GCF_001266775.1 Austrofundulus limnaeus | reverse complement strand
CACAGAGAAACAGAGTGGAGGCAACAAGACCACAAAGAGACAAGACTCTGGACAGAACAGATGGGAATGGAAAAAAGAGAAACGAAAGAAATCAAAAATCCAAAGGTGGACCATCAAAAAACAAAAAGACGACCCTAAAGCAAGTCCCTCAGGAACAGACATGGAGCCAGGAGACTCAAGAACAGAAGTGGAATCAGATGGAACAGGAACAGGTATAGAACCAGATGGAACAGGTATAGAACCAGATGGAACAGGTATAGAACCAGATGGAGCAG
>NW_013972587.1:0-275 GCF_001266775.1 Austrofundulus limnaeus | reverse complement strand
TAAATTAAAACCACTTTCAGTGAAGGTCATGTTGATCTACAAAAATCTGCTCCAAAAAACCAGATCAATTCTGCAAAATGAAAACTCTGAGCCTCAGAAATAATCTGTGATCATTCTGACTTCTAACAATAAACTAAAAGAATCATATATTTTTTGTAAGTCATGATTTTTGATTGATTGATTATTTTCACACTGTGTCATACACGTTGCAGGTGCCCAGCCCACACAGGCTTACAAGACACAAAACAGAAATACACAAGCTGACAGACATAAAC
>NW_013972586.1:0-275 GCF_001266775.1 Austrofundulus limnaeus | reverse complement strand
TAGCTAAACAATATGAGCTAAAAAATCTAAAATAAGCAGAACAAAAAAGAACAGTAGCCAAATGAAAAAAATATGTAATAAAAAAGATAAAACATTTTAGAAAAAACTAAACATTGCTTAAATCTAAACAGGGTAATACTGTAGCTACACACTACAATTAGCAAAAATAGCTAAAAGTTACATATATCATAAAGAGTGCACTGTCGATGAGGTGAGCTGAAGGCTTTGATTTATGAAAGTAAAAAACAAACCATGTAGAAGATGTTTGAATAAAT
>NW_013972585.1:0-275 GCF_001266775.1 Austrofundulus limnaeus | reverse complement strand
CAATGGAGCATTAAAGCCTGATAGCCAGTCATTTCACTCACTCACACCCTAATGCATGTGAAAAGCATCTCTTTTTGTAAGCCAGGCAAACAAAGACCCTAATGACTCACCTTTGTGAGGCAGGTATAGTTTAATCTGCAGCTGAATCTAGGTTACATGACAGAGCTTTTCTTACTGTATACGACCCCGTTTACAGTTTTCAGAGAAGCAGTAATATTTTTGTTGCGTTTACACGTCTCTAGTGATTGGAGTCTCAGACATCAGCCTTTTTCAAA
>NW_013972584.1:0-275 GCF_001266775.1 Austrofundulus limnaeus | reverse complement strand
TAAATGAATTCAATCAATACTATGTAAATGTTGACCCAATTCTTGCAGGTAAAATATCAAAAGTGGATAATAATGTAAGTCATACAGTTATGGGTAACAACAGTATTTTTCTTGGTGGAACTGATGAAGAAATATTGAATAATGTATATTTCTTGCAGACAAAAGATCAAAAGACTGGATGGACATGGATATGTTTGGGAACAATATAATGAGTTGGTTTTGAACCATTTACATATTAGATTAGATTAGACCTTTATTGTCACTGTACAGAGCAC
>NW_013972583.1:0-275 GCF_001266775.1 Austrofundulus limnaeus | reverse complement strand
CAATACACAGCCCTACTTAGTTAGGGCAAAAACTGTGCAATTTCTACCTTTAAACATTTCCAGGTGCTTTTATTTTGAAAACTAGGGTGTCAGATGACCTCCTCCAGTTCTTACCTTTAGTTTGACCCTTGCAAAAAATAAAATGTCGAAAGGCATTTAAGGAGTTTCAGGGGCGACTGTTAATGGGTTAAATTTTAGGTAACTTTATTTTAGTTTTTTTTTGTCAGTTTCAAGTTATTTCATTGACCTTATGATTAGTCGTAACATTAGACTTT
>NW_013972582.1:0-275 GCF_001266775.1 Austrofundulus limnaeus | reverse complement strand
TCAACCGAGCAACGCCTACATGTTGCTTGTCTTGGGGGCAGAAGTTTCAGGGAAGGATCCAGCTGCCCTAATTCAGATAACCATGGTAAGGGCCCCTCCTGCTCCTTCTGTCAGCTCAGGTGTTGCTCCCACTCCCCCTCCTGTTCAGGAAATGAGCTCAGGTGTCACATCATTGGATTATACTAACCTCTCCCCTGTAGATGTGATTGCTATGTCCAAAGGCTACAGAGAAACTAACTTGTGGTTGGAATGGTTAGCTGAGGCAGCTCAGCAGG
>NW_013972581.1:0-275 GCF_001266775.1 Austrofundulus limnaeus | reverse complement strand
TTGACGAACTAGTTATATTAACAATACGAATCGACAACCGCCTCAGAGAACGGAGAATGGAGAGAAACTACAACTCCCAGCTGCCCGCTGCTTCCGCACTTCCGCCTTTCGCCGCACCTCCCATCACCGAATCCAAAACACCTGAATCGGACCCGGAACCCATGCAACTGGGTCAATCACGGCTGACACAAGAGGAGCGACAAAGAAGGTTAGAGAAAAGAGAATGTTTTTACTGTGGCAGCAAGAATCATTTTGTGGCTAAATGTTCTAAGCGG
>NW_013972580.1:0-275 GCF_001266775.1 Austrofundulus limnaeus | reverse complement strand
CGTTTTGTTGCAAGTAACTTTTGTAAAAAAAGGATTTTTGTAAGGGTTCTTTTATTCATGCAAGATTATTTCCTCTTTCCTTTCTTCCTTGTATGAAGTGTTTTATAAGTGGTGAGTCTGTGACCCAAAGGTTGGTGAAATCCATTCAGCAGCCTTAATAAGATTTCAGGGATCCGTGGTCATCAGTCTTAAGATGAGTCTGCCTTTCTTAATTTCAGAAAAATTGACTTTTTGAAAGTGCAGCGAACAGCAGGTGAGGAGGGACCGTGCTCACC
>NW_013972579.1:0-275 GCF_001266775.1 Austrofundulus limnaeus | reverse complement strand
ATCATATCATGAAAGTAGGACATATAAGTAGAAGGATGCACTGGTGATTTCCTCATCTCAAACAATTTATTGAAACGAAAGTTAACAACAACGGTGTGTACATCACAACAAAAATTTTCAACATCTTAATAACTCGTCATGTGCCCTTGAGCATCAATTACAACTTGACAACGACGTCTCATGCTGTTCACAAGTCGACTTCTTGTCTACTGGGGCATGGCATCCCACTCTTCTTGAAGGGAAGCCCTCAGGTCATTGAGGTTCTGGGGTTCAGA
>NW_013972578.1:0-275 GCF_001266775.1 Austrofundulus limnaeus | reverse complement strand
CACCAGAGACACCTGAACAGGTCTCAAGTTCACCAAGTTTACCAGAGACACCTGGACAGGTGTCCAGGTCACCAGAGACACCTGAAGAGGTCTCAAGTTCACCAAGTTCACCAGAGACACCTGGACAGGTCTCAAGTTCACCAGAGACACCTGGACAGGTGTCCAGTTCACCAGAGACACCTGAACAGGTCTCAAGTTCACCAAGTTTACCAGAGACACCTGGACAGGTGTCCAGTTAACCAGAGACACCTGGACAGGTGTCCAGTTCACCAGAG
>NW_013972577.1:0-275 GCF_001266775.1 Austrofundulus limnaeus | reverse complement strand
AAAAATAAATGGATACATACATAGAAGGCATATAAAAAAAAATACACATACCCATACATATATAAAGATATATGTCGAAATTGTGGCAGGAATAAACCCAGGTTGCAGTCTGGCTGAAGAAGGTCAAACAAAAGTATTTATTAAGTAACAAAAAACTGCTGTAAGAACAGCTTTACTTACAAAAATTCACGGAGGTCACAGGCACGAGGAAACAGGACACAGCAAACAAAACGATCCGACGACAGACAAAGACAAGACAGGGCTTAAATACTCAG
>NW_013972576.1:0-275 GCF_001266775.1 Austrofundulus limnaeus | reverse complement strand
CAGGTATGATTTGGCAAGTATAGCAATGGTGGGGAACCTGCCTTCATGTTGTTTCCACCACTGGAGTGGGCTCTTGTCTTTAGTTATGCATTGTTCACCAAAATACACAAGTACCTCATTCCTCACCATTTCTCTCGCTTCGTCATGGTCGTCATCTTGTTCATTTTGCTCCTCTGAGTCTGAGCCTAACAATGGGCCTCATGCAAGAACATGTTCGTATTCTTCTGCTAAATTTCTCTTACTTTTGTTCGTACAAAGGGTTCGTACGAACATGC
>NW_013972575.1:0-275 GCF_001266775.1 Austrofundulus limnaeus | reverse complement strand
AACCACTGAGGCAAAGAGCTGCTGCACAGGGTTGTCATTAGGCAACACTTCAGGGTCATCCTGTAAGAAAAGTTGTTCTCTTAAAGGAACAAAAACACAACTGTACCGAAATGTAGAGATTACAAGAAACTATCAGCTAAAAGTAGCAAAACACTATGTGACACTAGCTTAAAAACTAGCTTATAAACTAGCTTAAGACTAAAAGTAGAAACAAGATATCTAAAGAAACAAAACAATGGGTGGTTAATACAGTATATTATTGTTCGGTTTTTTAA
>NW_013972574.1:0-275 GCF_001266775.1 Austrofundulus limnaeus | reverse complement strand
CAGTGACGTCAGCCTTCTTTAAGATGTTGGCAAAATGTCTTCTGAACCACTTGATGGATTTCATTGAAAGTTTATCATTGGTGGAAGCTGCATTCCTATAGGGATCACTAAGGTCTTCACCTGTGTTGCTGTTTCCTATGTAGAAACAACAAGGCAATCAATTAAAAACTAAAGTTATGTTAATGCTCTGCACCTTAATGCCTTCCAGCTCTTGAGCTTCATGCCTACAAGGCTACTGCCCCATGTGCTTTTTAAAAGCTGATGGGGTTTAAGAC
>NW_013972573.1:0-275 GCF_001266775.1 Austrofundulus limnaeus | reverse complement strand
GCTGGTTGGTCTACAGGGGACAGTCTCTCTGTCGTTGGCCTACAGGGGACAGTCTCTCTACTGGTTGGTCTACAAGGGACAGTCTCTCTGTCGTTGGCCTACAGGGGACAGTCTCTCTGCTGGTTGGTCTACAGGGGACAGTCTCTCTGCTGGTTGATCTACAAGGGACAGTCTCTCTGCTGGTTGGTTTACTGGGGACAGTCTCTCTGCTGTTGGTCTACAGGGGACAGTCTCTCTGCTGGTTGATCTACAAGGGACAGTCTCTCTGCTGGTTG
>NW_013972572.1:0-275 GCF_001266775.1 Austrofundulus limnaeus | reverse complement strand
TGGACCGGGTCAGTGCCGAGTTTGGACCGGGTCAGTGCCGAGTTTGGACCGGGTCAGTGTCGAGTTTGGACCTGGTCCGTGTTGAGTTTGGACCTGGTCAGTGTCGAGTTTGGACCGGGTCAGTGTCGAGCTTGGACCTGGTCAGTGTAGAGTTTGGACCGGGTCAGTGTCGAGCTTGGACCGGGTCAGTGTCGAGCTTGGACCTGGTCAGTGTCGAGTTTGGACCTGGTCCGTGTCGAGTTTGGACCTGGTCAGTGTTAGGACCGGGTCAGTGT
>NW_013972571.1:0-275 GCF_001266775.1 Austrofundulus limnaeus | reverse complement strand
GCTGAATCCTCGCCATCTGCAGCTGAATCCTCGCTGTCTGCAGCTGAATCCTCGCCGTCTGCAGCTGAATCCTCGCTGTCTGCAGCTGAATCCTCGCCGTCTGCAGCTGAATCCTCGCTGTCTGCAGCTGAATCCTCGCTGTCTGCAGCTGAATCCTCGCTGTCTGCAGCTGAATCCTCGCCGTCTGCAGCTGAATCCTCGCTGTCTGCAGCTGAGGTCTCCTTGTTGCCTGCAGCTGAGTTCTGGGTACCACCTGCAGCCAGGATCTCCAAGTT
>NW_013972570.1:0-275 GCF_001266775.1 Austrofundulus limnaeus | reverse complement strand
TGAAGTTTTCTTGGCTTCTCGAACAAGACAAACCTCTTAGTTTGAGGAACCCGAGTCCCGTTCATCTTCAGTGCATTATGCGTAAATGATAAATGTGTTTCCTCCTGACACCGTGTGCTGCTTATGAAGCTGCATGAAAGCCACTAAGTGGGAGGTCCATGATTATTTGATGAGAATAGAGAATCTGACAATTTTTAGACTGTGGATGGTTGCCTAAATGAATTACCCACACATGCACTTTATTATTGTTTGTCTTTAAAGTCACAGTTTTCTAT
>NW_013972569.1:0-275 GCF_001266775.1 Austrofundulus limnaeus | reverse complement strand
AGCATTTGACTATCTTTGGAGGGAAAAAAATCCTGAATTAGGAGGCAGATTTTATCTGTGTTATCATCCTGCAGGCTACGAACTCTGTCCCCCTGCTCTCCCCTCCACCACTGTAACCCAAGACCCCCTCCATTCACAAAGCTCTATACAGCTCTGTGACAGCGGTGGATGAATGAATTCGCTCCGTCTTCACGTCTCATGCTACACCCCAACACCACCAGTCCATCCATCAGGGTACCACACTGGAAGAGCTCAGATTAACAATTGTGGAGGAG
>NW_013972568.1:0-275 GCF_001266775.1 Austrofundulus limnaeus | reverse complement strand
TTGAAGTAGGGTCATTGAAGTAGGGTCATTGAGGTGGATTCATTGAGGTGTTGTCATTGAGGTGGGGTCATTGAGGTAGTGTCACTGAGGTGGGGTCAGTGAGGTAGGGTCAGTGAGGTGGGGTCATAAAGGTGGTGTCATTGACGTGGGGTCATTGAAGCGGTGTCATTGAGGTGGGGTCATTTATGTGATGTTATCGAGGTGGGGTCATTGAGGTGGTGCCATTGAGGTGGGGTCATTGAGATGGTGTCATTGAGGTGGGGTCATTGAGGTGC
>NW_013972567.1:0-275 GCF_001266775.1 Austrofundulus limnaeus | reverse complement strand
GGCCGGTGAGTGTATATGTTGTTTTTATAACAAGTGAAGTGTATAGTTACTTGATTGTGGTATAGAACTAAACTAAGTTGATGGAAAATACATAATATACACCACCCCCAGGTGTCGCAGACAAAGATAAATGTTTTCTTTCTGCTTCTGCTTGTGTGTTTTAGAGGCACAGATGTCACCGACTCAAAGTATTTTAATTACAGCTGAGACGAAGAGACAAACGTCAAAGAAATAAAAAAAGGCCAACTAAGAAAAAACAAACCAGGAAAAGAAAG
>NW_013972566.1:0-275 GCF_001266775.1 Austrofundulus limnaeus | reverse complement strand
CCTCCTCCAGGCCCCATCCTCCCGCCCGATTCATCGATGGTGGTCCGGCTTTCACCGTCAACCGCATCCTGAAGTCTAGACGTTGGGCCGTGGAATCCAGTACCTGATAGACTGGGAGGGTTACGGCCCCGAAGAAAGGTCATGGGTACCGTCTCGTCATGTCCTCGATAAAGACCTCATTAGGGAATTCCATAGGTCCAATTCCAGTCAGCCATCCCCAGCCAGTGGTCCGTCTAGAGCCGGACCTTGAGGGGGGGCTCTGTTATGATTCTGTC
>NW_013972565.1:0-275 GCF_001266775.1 Austrofundulus limnaeus | reverse complement strand
CTCCAGAAGTGAATCATTTTGCTAACAAACGTAGAGCGTTGACGCCAACAATTAATGCTGATGCTAGAAAAAAAAACACGCACCTAAACTTTGTCACTTCCAGAGGTGGGCAATAACACTATAAAAGACGAAATGTCAGAGTTTTTTTTCATCTGTTGATCAGTGTTTCAAAATTCTTTTAAGCTCTTTTTAATTACCCCAGTGCAATTTTCCCCCCCATTTTTTGTCTGTCTTTTACAAAGCTATTAAGAAATGATAACAAATGGGTCTTAATG
>NW_013972564.1:0-275 GCF_001266775.1 Austrofundulus limnaeus | reverse complement strand
CTTTTAGCCTTTAGCTAGCCTTGTGATACTTTTAGCTAGCCTTGTGACACTTTTAGCTTTTAGCTAGCCTTATGATATTTTTAACTTTTAGCTAGCCTTGTGATACTTTTAGCCTTTAGCTAGCCTTGTGATACCTTTAACCTTTAGCTAGCCTTGTGATACTTTTAGCCTTTAGCTAGCCTTGTGATACTTTTAGCTAGCCTTGTGACACTTTTAGCTTTTAGCTAGCCTTGTGATATTTTTAACTTTTAGCTAGCCTTGTGATACTTTTAGCC
>NW_013972563.1:0-275 GCF_001266775.1 Austrofundulus limnaeus | reverse complement strand
TATCAGTGGGTTTCCTGTTACATTTAAAGGTTCAATACTTGAATTGATTTTTAGAAAAGTTGCTATCGGTTCTGCTGCAATAATAAACAGGTGAAGCAGGACAACCTTGGTGAATTCCTCTTTTTATATCAAAACATTTAGAAGTTCCAGAAGGCAAAGATACTGAACTATTGATGTCTGTGGTAAGAAACTCAATCATTTTATAAATCTTCCTCCAAAACCAAAATACTCCAATGCTTTTAATATGAAGGATGTTCAACCAAATCAAAGCTTTC
>NW_013972562.1:0-275 GCF_001266775.1 Austrofundulus limnaeus | reverse complement strand
CACAGCCGCCCCTCATGCGTCTTCCTCTAGCATTTTCCTCTTTTCTTTACAAGGTTGGTAATCCTGCCATTGTTGTTGTGATCATGTTTGTATTCCCAACATAAGAGGGTGAAATACAGCTGTCTAGACAGAATTGGCAGATCAATTGTTAACTGTCTGTTCGAAGAGATATCTTTACAGTGCTAAATGACAATCCATCTGTGAAGAAAAAGAGACAAAAAAGGTATCTTTTATATACTTAGACTTAGGAAGGATGAATCAGGAAGCTTTAATAT
>NW_013972561.1:1444-1719 GCF_001266775.1 Austrofundulus limnaeus | reverse complement strand
GTCCGTGAGCCAATCAGGTGAGCGTTCAGTTTTTCGAACAGACTTAGCTCCACCCTGGCCGTAACACTTTTTTCCTTTACATTCAAACTTGGAACGGAACTTTGTACAATTGTTATGGTAACCAAAGAATGCAGAATTTGAATTTACAACGTACATCCAGGGAAAGCAGTTTCAAAATAAAAGCATGTCATATGTACAAATTACAGATTTATGTGAAATAAAGTAATAAAACAATAAAATAAAGTTACAGAACATGAAAGGAAACACCAAAATCA
>NW_013972561.1:0-444 GCF_001266775.1 Austrofundulus limnaeus | reverse complement strand
CTGCTGGTGTGTGGATCCCTCTGGTTGTTCAGCCGATGATGATGATGATGATGATGATGATGAAGAAGAGTTGCTTGGTGTAGGTGATGTTGGTGCAGGAGGAGGAGGAGGAGGAGGAGGGAGGGGAGGATGAGCAGGAGAGGAAGCTGTTGGTGCTGGTCCTGGACTCGATGTGGGGGAGGGGGGTGATGCTGGAGGTCTGACTGGCTCTGTTTCTGCAGGTGCGGTCCTGTCCTGACCAGATCTCAGGAGCCTTTCAGTTTGGGTCAGGGTCTCCTGTTTTAGTCTCCTGCCCAGGTTCCTTCTGGCCCACTTTGTGGCTATTTGAAGTGGGTCTCTGAGGTCAGTGAAGGAGAACTGGGACAGGTCAGAGATTTCTCTGCAGATAGCCTGGTCATAATGTTCCTGCAGGATTTGTAAAGTTGTGTGCGCCCAGTTTTGCGC
>NW_013972560.1:0-275 GCF_001266775.1 Austrofundulus limnaeus | reverse complement strand
TGTAAATAGAGTTTTAAAGAAGAAATTTAGGTGAATCATGTTAATTTTCTGAACAATTTGGTAATTAAAGGTTGTAGCATGGTGTTGAATTATCTGTTTCTGAACAGGGTGGTTTGGCTGTGTTTGGGTTTTTGTGAGGTGAGCCAAGGGCCTCACTAAGGCTGGGGGTGTAATTAATCTTTGTGAGAATATGTTTTCTTTATTTAGCGTAGAGACCCTATAATGATTAAAAGGACGAATGAGCACTAATACCCCTATAATGAGATTGATATTTC
>NW_013972559.1:0-276 GCF_001266775.1 Austrofundulus limnaeus | reverse complement strand
TGTATATATTCTCTCGCAATATTGTAGAGTCCTAGCCTGTTGATGTAGTTCTTCTGTGTTGGGCCATTCTTTTGAACAGTGGCTGCTTTGTTTCCTTGAAGTATAACTGATCACAGTCCTCTTGGCACACAACAGCATACACAACATTACTCTGTTTGTGCCGGGGGACAGGATCTTTGGGGTGAATCAGTTTTTGCCAGGTTTGAAAGCCACTGAGACGCCATGTTTAGAAATTAAACATCTCAGTTTCTCTGAAACTCCCACAACATACCGTCC
>NW_013972558.1:0-276 GCF_001266775.1 Austrofundulus limnaeus | reverse complement strand
GTCAGTCTGTACCCATCACGTGTCAGTCTGTACCCATCATGTGCCAGTCTGTACCCATCACGTGCCAGTCTGTACCCATCATGTGCCAGTCTGTACCCATCATGTGCCAGTCTGTACCCATCATGTGTCAGTCTGTACCCATCAGTCTGTACCCATCATGTGTCAGTCTGTACCCATCAGTCTGTACCCATCACGTGTCAGTCTGTACCCATCATGTGCCATTCTGTACCCATCACGTGTCAGTCTGTACCCAACATGTGACAGTCTGTACCCATC
>NW_013972557.1:0-276 GCF_001266775.1 Austrofundulus limnaeus | reverse complement strand
ACACAATGCAGAGAAACTCTTTGTTTGCTTTGGAAACTGAACCCTGGGCTCTGAGCTGAGGTGGGACAGAAACACAAAGAAACCACACCTGAAGACAACATTTCTTCTTTTTAAACGAAAAAGACCTTTAATCTGCCTAACTACTAAAAGTTGTAAAATAAACATGATACGAAGCAGAAAAATCACAGCTGCTTTATTCTGAAGATACTTATGAGGTGCTGTTTTTAAAGTTACACAGTCAAAAATTACCACAAATATTTGTGTTTTATTTAGCCT
>NW_013972556.1:0-276 GCF_001266775.1 Austrofundulus limnaeus | reverse complement strand
CAACATTTCATTTTTAGAGTGCAGTAGACAGTCTGTCCAACATGTAGACCAGTAGACATTCCGATCAACATGTAGACCAGTGGACTGTCTGTCCAACATGTAGACCAGTGAACTGTCTGTTCAACATGTAGACCAGTAGACTCTGTCCAACATGTAGACCAGTGAACTGTCTGTCCAACATGTAGACCAGTGAACTGTCTGTCCAACTTGTAGACCAGTAGAATGTCTGTCTAACATGTAGACCAGTAGACTGTCTGTCTGTCCAACATGTAGACC
>NW_013972555.1:0-276 GCF_001266775.1 Austrofundulus limnaeus | reverse complement strand
TTGTCTTCAATGCATGAGATTTGTCTTCAGCATTTGACCCATATCACATGTGATATTGCTATTTAAGCAGGTGAGGTCTTGCTCAGGGACAACACGGCATGTGGGCATGGCAGGGAAATGAACCTGTGACGTTCTGGTCCCAATTAAGCTGCCCTACCACTGCTCCACAGATGCCACCACACTTGATTAATGCATAAAAGTCCATGTCCTTGGGTGTAAAACAAGTGCAAATCATCAACCTTTTGCCTTGACAGAATTGACATGACAGAATTATCA
>NW_013972554.1:0-276 GCF_001266775.1 Austrofundulus limnaeus | reverse complement strand
CAGAAGAAAAACTGTAAAACGTGTCTCATATATGTAAGCAGATTTGATCTCATTTGTGAATGTGATCTGACCAAAATCAAGTAATTGTTTAAAATCAAAATAAGCTGTTAATTATTTAACTGGTTAGCAGATATTAGCTTTTGTAGCATTTATTGTTATAAAGAATGTACAGTAGCACTCTGCTAAATCATTTTACAGTTTAGCACACGTGTCAAACACAAGACCCGTGGGCCACTTTTGGGTGACTCCCATGTGGCCCGCCAGAGGGGTCCACTC
>NW_013972553.1:0-276 GCF_001266775.1 Austrofundulus limnaeus | reverse complement strand
AGGTGACCCCTACACAGGAGACTGACCAGCGTCATGCAGGGAAGGAGGTGGACTCTACAGCCTTACTCCTTGGATTGAAGTACTCCTATGAACTGGTTCAAAATGTGGGTTTTACAAAAATCTTCATTCATTTAAGATTGTACCTTTCTTTAACTAATTTGATTGAACATTTAAAGGTAATATGTTTGTATGAGTCTTATACTTAACCTGTAAAATACTATAATCAACCAAATCATAAAATTACAATGATTTTAATTGATGAAATAATGTCTGGTG
>NW_013972552.1:0-276 GCF_001266775.1 Austrofundulus limnaeus | reverse complement strand
CCAAAGCAATCTAACATGTTTTTTAAACTGATTCCCACACTGCAGCCCCTCGTTTGTTTCCCCCTCATTCTAACCTCACACTCACTGCTGGTGCTGGTCGGACACAGTCCTGGTTTTTACATGCTCAAGTGTTAGCTGTGTCGCCCTCATGTGGACGCAAAAGCAGCAGCAGACTCTTAACAGACAGGCTGAGATGAAACTAACTTGAAGTTTTTATGTTTTTATAAAAGTCACATTTCTTCTTGCTCTCTGCTAAAGGCAAGAATGTTTTTACTT
>NW_013972551.1:0-276 GCF_001266775.1 Austrofundulus limnaeus | reverse complement strand
TGCTTGGTTTCTCCAGACTGACAGCTGAGAGGACAAGGATGTGTGGAGGAAGAGAGCAGGGGATGGGAATGGCAAACACAACTGAGGCTGTTTTAGCAAAGTACACACAATCATGGCCAGTTAAAGCTGGACTTTGCCTCAGAGAGCAGAAGGTTGCAGAGAGGGAGGCCTTGTTTTGACAGCAGCAGATCCTGACACTGACACCAGGAAGGATGAGGGCCGCGAGCGCCACCTTGAGGGCCTCAAAAGAACAACAGTTTGTGGCTGTGTCCAAAA
>NW_013972550.1:0-276 GCF_001266775.1 Austrofundulus limnaeus | reverse complement strand
GACCTGATGAATCCACTGCACAATGAATGATGGAGTAGACTCACTTCTGACTGAACAATGTTTTTGCATCACAGCACTCTGGAGATGTTGCTCAATCGTGCTTTGGGAACACGCCCTTGAAAACTACATTTGAAATGTGCTGGTGATTGGCATTAAAGCAAAAAAAACATTACTTATAGAATAATCAACCTAAACATTTAAGTCCTAGTAGTCATAATGCTTATCACCCACTGCCTTTCATGCCAGTGTTTTAGACAACCGCTATGTTCACACTGC
>NW_013972549.1:0-276 GCF_001266775.1 Austrofundulus limnaeus | reverse complement strand
GTAGCTTAAAAAGCAGGAATCTGAAAAAGAGCTGAAGTCATTTTGACCAAATTTGACTTAATCCTCAGATTTGATGAGTCACATTTTGTTAACCATAAAGAAAATCGCTCAACTGAGTTAACTCGTGTTTTGAAAACAATATGGGACAGATGCCCGTCATGCATTTAATGCTTTGTGCTCACCATCAACCCAGCTGAGTTCTGATCCACCCTCTGTGACGCCTTCATTCCTGACAACTCACGCCCACTAGAAAATCTAGAAAATCTTTAATTTCCC
>NW_013972548.1:0-276 GCF_001266775.1 Austrofundulus limnaeus | reverse complement strand
CTCTGCTTAGATTGATTGGACGGCTCATAAACCGGGATCGATTTGCTCTCCACGTTATTCGTAGAACATGTGTCACCAAAACGACAATGATTGTAACGTATTACGGCTTCGCGTAAACGCTCGCCATTCTTGGGCCAAGTGAACATACCACGGTCATAGTTCATTTTTTTTTCCTTTTATGAATACGTGTAAGACAAATTGTATAAAAAAAGGTTGCGGGGGCCTGATATATGCGTACATTTAATACGACACTTCGTTTGTTCTTCTGTACACGCA
>NW_013972547.1:0-276 GCF_001266775.1 Austrofundulus limnaeus | reverse complement strand
TCGGGGGGGTTTTCAACAAAAAGGAGGAGGATTCACCGGATGTTGTTCCACACAAACACAAACCTCTGTCTCGCTCCAAAACAGGTACATGAGTCCGTTCAAACAGAACCTCAACCGGTTCCTGCAGCTTTTATCCTTTCACTGCTACGGTTCTGATGATCTGAGCTCAGAAAGAACGCTGTGGCTCGTTACAGTCACCATGGTAACCACGTCTGTCACTCCCTGACGAACAGAAACGCAGACGGAAAAGCTTTAAATTAACAATTATTTAGATCT
>NW_013972546.1:0-276 GCF_001266775.1 Austrofundulus limnaeus | reverse complement strand
ACATGAAGTAGCAGATTGGTAGCTAAAACATGAAGTAGCAGAATGGTAGCTAAAACATGAAGTAGCAGAATGGTAGCTAAAACATGAAACAGCAGAATGGTAGCTAAAAGAAGCAACACAGTGGTCAGAAGATAAAATAAAAGCAACAGAAAGCTATACAACTTTAAAGTTAGCACAGCAGTAATGCTGAAAGTGGCAGAAACATAGCTAAAAGTACGACTAAAGAACAAAACAGTTCAGCTGCTGAAGATTGCCACATGACATGATCAATGAGAA
>NW_013972545.1:0-276 GCF_001266775.1 Austrofundulus limnaeus | reverse complement strand
AATTTCTGTGCTTAAAAACACTGTCACATTAAATGTCATGGCATCATAGTTTTCTGCTGGTCCTTATTAATTGGTGTCTGTGTGCAGACCAAGGTTTTAATAGTTCTGAATTTTTCATTAGTTTAGTTTTATTTCATTGACTTTTTTCTTTAAATTCAGTTTTAATTAGTTTTTACAGTCGATTTGCTAGTTTTTATTAGTTATTGCATTTTTAATGCTTAGTTTAGTTTGTATTAATTTTTTTTATTGTTTGAATAAACATATTTACCAATGTAT
>NW_013972544.1:0-276 GCF_001266775.1 Austrofundulus limnaeus | reverse complement strand
TAATGTGACCAAAGGGAAAGATAAAAAACCTTTTGTGTCCACTAATAACATCACAAGTGTCTACAATCTTGTAATCAGTCAGTGGGCTTGTATATAAGGCTTGCAGATACTCTCTGTGCTGTTTGGTGACATGGAGTGGACCACACTCAACATGAACCAGAGGAAGCAAAGGAAAGAGTTGTTTAATATTTATTTTAATTCAGTTGAAGCATGGTTGAAAAGCAATGTCTGACTTTCATTTGTCAAGTTATTTTTGTGATCTTTGTTTTGTGTCTT
>NW_013972543.1:0-276 GCF_001266775.1 Austrofundulus limnaeus | reverse complement strand
TCATTTTAATCAGTTCACTAAAATTAAAAGGAGATGCACTGGGATCAATATGTTTAAAAAAAGTTAAATATTTGTGTTTTCTGTCAGTAACACACTAACGCCCTGTAACCGACTAAGACTATATAGTTTTCACCTGTTAACGCTGCAACTTCAGCTGAAATAAACTGGAACAAAATTGTATTTATTTTACTGATAGCTGAGAGAGGAAGTGTTAAATAAGAGGAAAACAAGACTAATAAACAGTAATGAAAGTGGAGTGAATATAAAACAGCAGAA
>NW_013972542.1:0-276 GCF_001266775.1 Austrofundulus limnaeus | reverse complement strand
TTAAATGATTAAAAATATCAAATATAAAATGATGAAAAATAATAATAATATCAGTCCTGTTCTCAGCACATTACACAGGTAAGCTGGTCCCTCGCACCTGCAGGGGCCAGTATTGCTGCTTAAGCTACAAACCCACTTGTTGGTTGAGGCCTAAATGAGCTGGGATCAGTTGATTGCTTCACGGACGTTTGAGACGACCAGTCCTATGGTTTCTGGCCCCCTTTGTAGTCCGACTTCCCCACAGCTCCTCCCCCCACCGTCAGGCACTATTTGCAG
>NW_013972541.1:0-276 GCF_001266775.1 Austrofundulus limnaeus | reverse complement strand
AATAAAACGATGCAGGAACAAAGCAGCTGATGACGTGGAGTGCACCTTAGCAAAGCATCTTCATCATTTCAGGTGGAGAGACCTGAAACACAGCGAGGGAAAGGACCTCTTTCATTTCACAGCAGAGAGGAGGAGAGGAAAACAGCACGATGGCCTTGAGAATATGGATCCTTGCTTCCCCAACACCTTTGTCTGGAAGTGCCACAAGAGAGGCCTGGATGTGTGTGAGCGAGTGAGTGTGGTTGGAGGGGGAGCTGGGCTGTGTGACAGAGTCTC
>NW_013972540.1:0-276 GCF_001266775.1 Austrofundulus limnaeus | reverse complement strand
AACAAAAGAAGGAGAATAAAATAGAGTGCTCCTGAGTATTAAAAGGTTTTGATGTTGGATTTAAGGTGGTCCAGGTTTGAGCGAGCGTAAATCTTGAAGTCTGGGCGCAGTGACTGAAAAGGTCCGGTCACCAAGATGGTTTTATTTGGACATCTGGTCACGTAGCAAAGATGTATTAGCCGACCCTAAAGTAGGCCTGTCGCGATAGACAATAAATCAGTTAATTGCACGATAACTTTTTTGAGGTCTGTAAAAAAATGAGGACGATAAGTTTCA
>NW_013972539.1:0-276 GCF_001266775.1 Austrofundulus limnaeus | reverse complement strand
CTGCAGTAGACATTACCAACTCACTACAAATATTGAGTTTAACTTCAATTTAATCCACAAATACACCCAACAATGCCTAAATTAACTAAAATAAATCTGCAATTACTGACCATACACCCCCCCACCCCCAAAAAATCCTCCACCATAATAAACCTGTAGGTAGCATATCAGTGGGGGTGAAAGGACAGAATGACTTGCCCAAGGACACTTCAGAACACTGCAGGGACTGGAGATCACGTCCAGTCAGAGGGTTGGACCAAGCTCTAACCCTCTCAC
>NW_013972538.1:0-276 GCF_001266775.1 Austrofundulus limnaeus | reverse complement strand
GACAAATATCTTGCTGTATATTTAGTAACATGTTGTATATATTTGGTATGTATAAAATACAGTATAATTTATCTCCCTGCTGCCCTTGGGTCAAACCGACCCAGGAGGACTCAGTTTGAAGACTGAGGTGGTTCAGAGCAGGAAGCAGCAGGAACACAGGTTAAGGTGAGGCAGCAGCTCTTCATCCTGAGGATGAGGATGCAGGTTCAGTCCAGGTAGCCTCTGTAAGGATGTCAGGTGTAAAATTATTATCAAAGCTTTCAGATCAGGTAATGT
>NW_013972537.1:0-276 GCF_001266775.1 Austrofundulus limnaeus | reverse complement strand
ACTGAGGACAGTCCTGCTGTCTCTGTCCTCCTGTCTCACTGTCTCTGTCCTCCTGTCTCACTGTCCTCCTGTCTCACTGTCCTCCTGTCTCACTGTCCTCCTGTCTCACTGTCTCACTGTCCTCCTGTCTCACTGTCTCACTGTCTCACTGTCTCACTGTCCTCCTGTCTCACTGTCTCACTGTCCTCCTGTCTCACTGTCTCACTGTCCTCCTGTCTCACTGTCTCCTGACTGAGGATAGTCCTGCTGTCTCACTGTCTCCTGACTGAGGACAGT
>NW_013972536.1:0-276 GCF_001266775.1 Austrofundulus limnaeus | reverse complement strand
CTGGACCAGGTTTTGTCTGGAGTGGTACATCTCACAATGGGCATATCAAGATTCGAGCAACAAGGTTTGCATGTGCACGGATCTGCTCACGTGTGAGTCCGACTTTTGAGTCTTTCAAATGTGTGATGCTGCATTCAAGGCTGGTGAATAGTTGGGAAATCTCAGCTTTAACACATTTACTTAGTCTGGCCCTTGCCTTCCTACACAGTTCCACTCAGTTCTAGTTTCGCTTCACTGCGATTTCTCCCATTGAGAAGGATTTCTTTGGGAGCATTT
>NW_013972535.1:0-276 GCF_001266775.1 Austrofundulus limnaeus | reverse complement strand
GTCTTCTCTCGCTCCCCTGAATGGACTCTGAGGCAAAGAAATGTGATTCTCCTGGAGCACAACCTCCAGTCCCCCTTCTGTAAAAAGGGGGAAGCACCACACCAGTGACACTGCCTGCATTATCCACACGATGTTGCTAAGGCATTTCAACTATGACGTCTCATCAACACCCAGATCCTCGAGGAACTCAGGGTGGATCTTGTTCCCAGTGTCCAGCCAGGAAGATTTTTAACTACCATGGTTCTCAGCCCTCGTTATGCTACACATTCTCACTCC
>NW_013972534.1:0-276 GCF_001266775.1 Austrofundulus limnaeus | reverse complement strand
TATCATTTTCCTACACAAGAAAACCAAAGAAGGAAACAACACGGAGCAAAAGTTTGGATTATTTTGAAGCTAGAGTTCAGTTTTGCAGGAAGAGTCAGAGGTTCTGTGAAAGAAGTTTGAAAATTGTGTTTTGTGTTTATAGTTTAGAGAAATTGATGCTTTCAAGAAATGTGTTTTAACAACTGAGAAAAACTGTAACACCAACAGTTTACTCAGTTAAAATAACACTTGAAACTGAAAGTAACACACTTATAAGTGTCATACACTTAACAGTGT
>NW_013972533.1:0-276 GCF_001266775.1 Austrofundulus limnaeus | reverse complement strand
AGCATATCCCTACATCACTGCCTGATTGTGAACTGTGATCATTGTATCTGCTCCTCAGCTGGGAGCTGGAACTCTCTGCAGTGTTTCCTCCCTCAGCTGCAAACACGCCTGTTTATTTTGATGCAGATTATTCAGCTGAGTTTGAGTCGGCGTTTTTCAGCTGTCTGAGAGTTCAGTCCCAGGTGGACTGGAGCTGGCAGCACTCCACCTCCACTCTGTGCCTTCATTTACCAAACTGAATATTTCTGGCCTGTCATGCTGGATCAGCACAGGACA
>NW_013972532.1:0-276 GCF_001266775.1 Austrofundulus limnaeus | reverse complement strand
CATGCAACATGGAGACCATCTTGGAGCTGAACCTGCATAGAAGTACATGAGAAAACATGTTCGCATAGAAATACATGAGAAAACATGTTCATATCAAACGAAAAAAAAATTCACTTCTTTGTGTCCAAGCTGGTATCGAACCCTGGTCTCCCACTCTCTGGTCCAATACTTTACCCATTGTGCTATAAGAGGCTTGCTGTTCAATGAGCTGCACATTACACAACAACACAGTGATGGCTTTTTAGACAGAGGAGCAGACTTACCTGGGGTTTGCTA
>NW_013972531.1:0-276 GCF_001266775.1 Austrofundulus limnaeus | reverse complement strand
CCATCTTCACGATCATTGTGTTATTTGGGCATATGATATATTATATTATCACAGACTTGTGAACTGAATTGAATCGAAATTGTACCGTGACAGACTTTGTAATACCGAGAATTATCAAATCATCACCCAAACAAATTGATATAATATCATATTGTGATAAAGGTGGTTTACACCTCTAGTAAATTGATCCTCCCACTTCACAAGTTTAACAGGAAACATACGTCTGAAACAAGTGGACACCTACATTAACGTCAAACTGCACATTTAAAGGCTGGA
>NW_013972530.1:0-276 GCF_001266775.1 Austrofundulus limnaeus | reverse complement strand
CGCAGGTAAAAGCACATCTGAATGCTTCCATCTTTGTGAGCACCCACCATTATTGAAACACTTTCTTTTGTCTGTGGCTTTTAGTCACAGCTGAACAAAGAGATGGGCCTGCATGCTTTGATTCAAGTGCACAAGTTCAGCAAAGAGGAAGAAATCTTTCAAAACACTGTGCCACATCTAATTTTTTGTCAACTTTATCATACTGTATGTTAATTTGGGTTTAGTCAGGTGAAGCAGGACTTGAACAAATTCAAATTTGGAAATTAACACCACTTT
>NW_013972529.1:0-276 GCF_001266775.1 Austrofundulus limnaeus | reverse complement strand
CTCTTTAGCCTGGGAACACCTCAGGGTCCCCCAGGATGAGCTGGGAAGTGTCGTTTGGTGAAAAAAAATGTCTGGGCTTCTCTCCTGGACATGTTGCCTTCAAGACTCAACTACAGATAAGCGATAAGATGGAGTTCAATGAGTTTAATGGCAGGATCTGTAAAATATCCATCCTTCTTTCCTTTCTTCTCTCCTTTTCTTTTCTTGTTCAGCCGAGAAAAATTAAAAATAACACAGGTGCTTAATTAGATTTTAGAACCAAGTCTAAAGAAAGAT
>NW_013972528.1:0-276 GCF_001266775.1 Austrofundulus limnaeus | reverse complement strand
GCGCTGCTGTGTAGCTGGCATCTGCTCTGCACTCCAGTCTTCCTGAGCTTTTTTCTTCTTCTTCTCTTTCGAACTCTTTACCACTCCTCATCGTTTCCTCGACATCGTTTTCTCCTTCCTGTTTTCCGCTTTCATTCTAATCTATACAAACTCAATTAAAATTTCCTAGAACTCTTTACTTAATGCGAATAAAAACAGCTGCAAACGAAAACAGAAAATTTTAGAAGTTTTACATTTTCGTTTTCTGCCTTTTTTTGTTTTATTACATCTTAAAAG
>NW_013972527.1:0-276 GCF_001266775.1 Austrofundulus limnaeus | reverse complement strand
GCTGATGGAAACAGCTAAATGTACACGTTCCCAGACAGAACGCACAAAAACAACCCGTAAAAAAATCTGTTTTATTTCTTTACCACAAACCATACGAAGTGAAAAATAAACACTCCTCAAAAACCCACAGAGGTTGTTCAGATCTGCAGTTTAAAGCTCTTCTTAGCTTTTTGATTTTGAGCATTTAGCGCTAAACGAAGTCCTGATCGATTAGCTTCTGCTAAATTAGGCTTAGCCAAATTTAAGTTACCTAACAGCTAACTAACAAGCTAACGT
>NW_013972526.1:0-276 GCF_001266775.1 Austrofundulus limnaeus | reverse complement strand
GATTTTAGTGTCCGAAATGTGTGAATTGGCACTAAACTAAACTGAATTGAGCTGAATCATTCAGACTAAAAGGACAGAGACCCTTGATGTGATGTTTGTGTAGAGAGAGAAGATTGTGAGCAGGTGGAAAAAAACCAATGAATACTTGATCAGATCCAATGGCTTCTTTCTTTAACGTCTAAAAACAGCAACAAAAATGCCACATTGAAGTGTTTAGTGTGTGTGTCTCAGCAGCTGTTGCTTCAGTCAGATATCATCTCTGTAATCCCACTGTGG
>NW_013972525.1:0-276 GCF_001266775.1 Austrofundulus limnaeus | reverse complement strand
TCTATTGGCTTTTCCACTGAGACCCCGTCTTGTTAATGTCAATGTCAAATTTATTTGTATAGCACATTAAAACAACAGAAACTGACCAAAGTGCTTTAAAGTTCAGTCAAGACTCGTATCAAAAGACAAAAAAGTATACGTGGCAGACCGTGACTGGCGCCATCTTGAAAATGTCTTACACATTTACCACAGTGAGAACAAGTTTCTTACAGGATGTGAACCAAGCATTGGTCAGAACTTGATGTGCATGTTAGTTTATTTAACCAGGCAAATCCC
>NW_013972524.1:0-276 GCF_001266775.1 Austrofundulus limnaeus | reverse complement strand
AAATATATTGATGAAAGGAAGGCCTTTCTAAAACAGAAAGGAATATGTTTTCGATGTCTTTCATCAGTTTCTCATGTTGCCAACGACTACAAATCTTCTACAAAGTGTTCAGAGTGTGAAAGAATCGGTCATGACACAACCATGCACCCCAGCCCACCAGTTCAACCTGCCAAGACTCCCCCTCTTCAAGAGGATGGCAGGGAGGGAGAAGGGGATTCTTATGCATCAGATGTTAGAACGTGCTGCACAGAAGTCTGTGGTATGGGTCATTGGGGC
>NW_013972523.1:0-276 GCF_001266775.1 Austrofundulus limnaeus | reverse complement strand
GATACAAAGAGAGAAAGGAAAAAGTGAAAGCATCATAGGAGAAAGTGAAAAGAAAAAAGAAGGAAAGGAGAGAGGGAAACCGGTAAAGAAGGGAGAAAACAATCAGGTCCACTGGGTGTAAAGTTTCCCCTGGATATGATATGTGGATACGGGCATGTCATCCAGCCTGTGAAGTGGAAATAATAAAGAATTAGGATTGTCTCTGAAGACAAGGGAATTAATCCAAAATGAATTATGAAAGGGGTGGGGGAGTAGAAGAGGAGAAGAAGAAAAAAA
>NW_013972522.1:0-276 GCF_001266775.1 Austrofundulus limnaeus | reverse complement strand
GGTATGGTGTAAACATTTCTGATATGCTGTGTTTAATGTTCTGTGAGCCGTGAACACATTCAGAAACACAAACACAAACAACCTGATGATGGATGTAGAACCTGGTTCTCTTGGGTTTGTGGCCCGGCTTCAGTCTGACCTCGGCCCCTTCATCACAGAAAATATCTGTTTCTCTTTCTTTCTAACATGTTAGTTAATTTTACCAGCACAGCTCACCTCTTTTCTTTCTCTATTTTTAATTTGGGATGGGGAGCACAGGGGCTTCCTCGTCTGCAG
>NW_013972521.1:0-276 GCF_001266775.1 Austrofundulus limnaeus | reverse complement strand
AACTTTGGAAAACTAAATACATTTTACTTAAATACTTCCTTAAAGGATTTTCTTGTAGGAAAAAGGAGCAAAATTAAGCAACCTGATGTTTACACACACACACACACTACATGCATCAAACTGAGGACTTTGTATTGACTTCCATTCATTGTTGTAACTGCATCTATGCCTAACCCAGACATTTTCCCTAAAACTAACCATTACTTATTTATTCACATTTATTTACACTTATTCCTAACCCTAACCTGAACCAAAACTTAATTCAAACCTTAGAGT
>NW_013972520.1:0-276 GCF_001266775.1 Austrofundulus limnaeus | reverse complement strand
ATTTAGCTCTGTTTGGATGTGTGAAATTCAAATTTAGTTCTTTTAACACCTGGAACAAAAGGTTTTCTTTAGTTTATTTTCTGGAAAATCATAGCTTTGTCTTCTGGGTCATGAATAGCAAAAACTGTTTCTATTTTCAAAAATTAAAATGATTTCAATCCGATTTAAGCTTATTGGTAAAATGTTGGGAGATTGTGAATAAATCTGTTTGTATGGACCTTTGCTAATGCGCATGTTTGAAGTCGGGCACCAAATGCTCAAATAGATTCAAAGCTA
>NW_013972519.1:0-276 GCF_001266775.1 Austrofundulus limnaeus | reverse complement strand
GCCTAAAAGAAGGTGGACAATAATATCTTTGTCCATGCCTGTATGTGTTTGTTTATCTGAGTTTAACTAAGTATTTTATGAACCAGTAAATAGTTTTAAATTAAACTTTCAGAAAGCAATCATTAGATGTACTGCAGCTAATTAACTTTTGGAGTCAACCTAATTCAAGATGGCTGCCACAGCCAACACATATTAAAAGTATACTTATCTTTACTAAGTCTGTTTTACAAACAATAAGCTACTATTTTTTGTGGTGATAGCTGAGATTAAAGGTAA
>NW_013972518.1:0-276 GCF_001266775.1 Austrofundulus limnaeus | reverse complement strand
CCACCGTGCCACCTGTTTTGAAATATAACTCGTTTAATGTTTTGTTCAAAATGTACAGAGCTCAGGCTGATTTCTTAAATACATGGGTTTCTTCGCAATACTTTTTTTGGGTTCCCTTGCAAAAGCCATTTATTACTGTTGTGCCTGCCAGTTTATTAACCAATCCACATGCTCACCATTACAAAGGAGTTTGCCTACTAATTTAATGCAGCTTCAGAATGAACACATCACAACCACACATGGAAGTATATAATATGTGGGTATTTTAAATCTATG
>NW_013972517.1:0-276 GCF_001266775.1 Austrofundulus limnaeus | reverse complement strand
CATTTAATCTGTTTGAAATACATTTTCTTTTCTAAGACATTGAGATTGAAATTGTGTTTCAACCATGTCCAGAGCAGCTGTCTTTTTCAACAGGGTGTATGAAACTCATTTAATTTTGGCACTTTCTATGCAAAGTCAAAAATAGGTTAAATTCCAGGATGGGTCAAACTCGTTGCATATGTTGAGCTCATGATCACTCGGCATCATATTCAAACATCTCAATGTTTTCTTTTCACCACAGTAGTGTCTTTATTTTTCATCATTGTTTTATTGGTC
>NW_013972516.1:0-276 GCF_001266775.1 Austrofundulus limnaeus | reverse complement strand
GTACATCAGAACTATTGTGCAAATCTGGTGGAGCAGGTCTAAATATAACCGGAGTCGGCCCTGAACCGAGCTGACCCACTTTACTTCTGAGCGGGTACGGCAGCCAAAACTTAAGAAGACATCAAGACCTTCTAAAAACTCTTAAAGCTGCGTCTCCGTTTAGCAGCTGCGATGTATCTGGAGCCGCAGCTCAGCAGAAAGAGAATACAAGATGACATTTAAAGTTTCTCGGGAAACAGTCTTCACGATGCGCTTGGTGCTATCACAGCCTTTCTG
>NW_013972515.1:0-276 GCF_001266775.1 Austrofundulus limnaeus | reverse complement strand
AGAAACGTCTCAGCAGAGGACAGCAGGCTTTACTTCTGTGGGAGGAAGACAAACACAATGATTTACGGAGACACGATCCGCCTCATCTCAGGTGAGTCTTTCTTTTAATCCAAGAAAATTAAAACTTGAAAAATTCAGTTTACATCTGAAATCTCACCATTTTTGGTGGAAACATGTGAACCTGTGAAGGAAAAATGTTTAAAGATCTACTACGCTTGTAGATCAGTTAATTATAATGTTTAGGAACTTAATCTCAGAAATTACAACACAATACAC
>NW_013972514.1:0-276 GCF_001266775.1 Austrofundulus limnaeus | reverse complement strand
TCCTGTGACTAAACTAATTGAGTTGGAAATCATAAAGAACAAAGTCGATTTCAAACTGAGATGCCAAGAATGTTCCTAAAAAGGCAGAAAAACCAGAATAAATACAGAGAAACTGTGTTCAGTTTGTTGCTGCAGACAGATTCTCCCCTGCAGGCTGCAGCAACTCCACTGCACCGTGCAGCCAATAATAAAAGTTTTAATTAGCTCCATTTGTTACTGGCTGTTTTAAATGGGTTGGAAAATTATCTAAATGAAAAATTATCTAAATACCACCCC
>NW_013972513.1:0-276 GCF_001266775.1 Austrofundulus limnaeus | reverse complement strand
CAGCAGACGCCGAGCGTATTCACTGACCCTCCGGTGGCCGGGCAGGGGCAGCAGATCGGGACGCCTCGCCAAAACATCCTCGATCAGCTGGCAGAGGACTCGTTTAGAACCAAAGTTGGAGGACCACCGGAGGATCATCAGTGATCCAGCAATCTGCGGGCTTGTCAATTCGTCCTCCCATGGTGGCAGCGTCGGGACCGGCTCCTCTGAGGCTGGAGCAGAAAAACAAAAAGCATCTGCCTCCAGGAAAGGCAGACTAGAAAAAACTTTGCCTGC
>NW_013972512.1:0-276 GCF_001266775.1 Austrofundulus limnaeus | reverse complement strand
GATGTTTTCTGAAGTGCTTCTTCACATTTCTGTTTTCAAAACGTAGTTTGAGAGTGTGATCTAATTAATAAAAATGAACATCAAAAAATCTGTAATAACTGTACCTTTATATTAATTTAAAGAATTCATTAATAAAATCAAAAAAGTAATAAATAAAAACAGGTAAGGTTTGTTTTCATTTTGGCTTGCCTTATAAAACATTTACTAACCATCAAATCCATGTGGTGCATTAGTTCCTTCAGTTTCTCTCCAACAGTCCCTGTTTTGACACTGAAG
>NW_013972511.1:0-276 GCF_001266775.1 Austrofundulus limnaeus | reverse complement strand
GGCGTTGAGCCTGTGGTGTATGTCAATCAAATAGTTTTTAAAAGTTACATCATGGTTATTGTTATTATGAACATTTCTATTGTGATATACTGTATATTGATATTGAATTATTGTCCAGCAGTAACGAGATTCGATCAGGCAACCTTCTTGCTGAGAGGCAAGAGCTCTACCAACTGGGCCACAGTGCCACCCAGGAGATGTTTCAAAACAACAAATATTCATTGTGGTCTTGGATGCCTTCAAACAGCTGTTCACTCATGTTGATTAGAATTAGAC
>NW_013972510.1:0-276 GCF_001266775.1 Austrofundulus limnaeus | reverse complement strand
GGGGCAGAGAGACACAGGGCTGAAACACTAGAAAAAAACAAGAAAGCAAACAGACTGTGACAGTGTTGAGCAAATTGTAGCTGCTTCAGTCAAACCTTGACAAAAAGGTTATGTATAAATATCATACAATATTGTGAGGAAAACGTAATATATAGTACTAATTGAATTACCTGAAATTTTACCTTTACCTGAGTCAAAAAGCTGCCAAAGACACAAAAATGCTAAAAGACCTTCAGAAAGGATATTAAAGCAAGTTGCTTTTACAGTTTTAAAGAA
>NW_013972509.1:0-276 GCF_001266775.1 Austrofundulus limnaeus | reverse complement strand
TGCATCCTTTTTTATGCATGCTTCCTCCCGTTTTGTGTTTTAACTTTTTTCTTTTTTAATCCCTCTGCTCTGCTTTCTTTCCTTCTCCATTCCTTTTCTTCCCTTCCTTCCTTTGCTATTCGTGCCTATTTCTTGATCTCTTTTCTTTTCATCTTCTTTTGCTTCAGCTCTGAGGCCCCAGGGTGGTGGTGCGGGTGTCTTATTACTCTCTTCTTTAGAGACTATGTCCGGCAGCACATACACGTATACACTGCTGGGGCCTGAAGGCTTGTTGTC
>NW_013972508.1:0-276 GCF_001266775.1 Austrofundulus limnaeus | reverse complement strand
GCTGAATTTTAACGAGTGAACAAGCGACAGACAAGCCTGGGCTCTCTGCAGCCCCTCTCCTCCCCCTGCTCAGAATTCCTCTCTTCTGCTTCCTCCAGTAGAAGTCATCAATTTATGAAAATGTTCAGCTCTTGGGACGTGACTCCTTTCCTCTCATGCCCTCTCAGCCCTTGAACTTTCTATCTAGAGTAGCTGTCCATCATCGTGGCTGCACGTCCTCACAGCCTCTCTGTGTCCTCACGCTCTTTAAACTCGTCTTTCATGGCGGTTATACTT
>NW_013972507.1:0-276 GCF_001266775.1 Austrofundulus limnaeus | reverse complement strand
GAAACCTCATGTACCAGCAGGCATTTCGGCCCATATGGTGGTGTTTGGTGCGTTACGTCATGTGGACAGCTGGGGGACCCAGTGGCGGGTCAGTGGTCAGGCTCATGCAGACAATGCTCGGCTGTTTCTCTCGCTCTGACGCAACGAAACGACACCAAATGGACATACCAGGCTGTTGCTGATGAAACATACTTAAAGTGTTACTGCACAAAGAAAGTTGTTGCTGATGCACAACACTGTGTGTGGAAAAGTCATTCATTTGTTCCTATATTTTCT
>NW_013972506.1:0-276 GCF_001266775.1 Austrofundulus limnaeus | reverse complement strand
GTCCACACACAGTCAGGTCAGCGGTACAGGGTTAGGGTTATGGTCCGAGCAAAGATTAGGTGTTTTGACTCATAAGGCCCAAGACAGTTTGACATTATAAAGTGACATGATGCTTCTCAGACACAGCAGAGTTCTCAGTACTCCACAAACTTTTCATGCCACACCTCACTTTGGAGAAAGGAAAAAATCAATACCACTTCATTTTAATTTTAGATTGATATTTGAGGTCTACGTTTTTTCTCTCCAGAACAATTAAGAACTGCTCTTTGCTAGAAG
>NW_013972505.1:0-276 GCF_001266775.1 Austrofundulus limnaeus | reverse complement strand
ATGGTATGCTGTAATAAAATGTAAATCAGTTTTATCTCTGTATCATGACAGTAAAATAACTGATCCAACTAAAATGAAAACAGGACATAAAATAGACCTTTCATGTCTGGGTAAGTGCGGGCATCACCCAAAGACTAGGCTTTTAAGACATAGCACTGAAAGATCCTGACAAACTGTTCTGACTGAGTCTCAGGGGTCCCAGCAACTGTCTGATAACACTACTGCACTCGGGGTGCCCTCACTTATGCCCTGTACCAGGGGTGTTAAAACATAGAC
>NW_013972504.1:0-276 GCF_001266775.1 Austrofundulus limnaeus | reverse complement strand
CGCTCGTTCTGTCTTTCGTTCATTCGTTCTGTCTTTCGTTCGTTTTGTCTTTCTTTCGTTCTCTTTCGTTCATTCATTATGTCTTTCGTTCGTTCTTTCTGTCTTTCGTTTGTTCGTTCTGTCGTTCGTTCATTCTGTCTTTCATTCGTTCATTCGTTCTGTCGTTCGTTCGTTCTGTCTTTCATTTGTTCTGTCTTCCGTTTGTTCGTTCTGTCGTTCATTTGTTCTGTCTTTCGTTCATTCCTTCTGTCTTTCGTTTGTTCTGTCTTTCGTTCA
>NW_013972503.1:0-276 GCF_001266775.1 Austrofundulus limnaeus | reverse complement strand
CTGCCCCTCAGTGTTAACAGCCTCTTAGTGTAAACAGCCTCTCAGTGTAAACAGCCTCTTAGTGTAAACAACCTCTCAGTGTAAACAGCCCCTCAGTGTAAACAGCCTCTTAGTGTAAACAGCCTCTCAGTGTAAACAGTCTCTTAGTGTGAACAGCCTCTCAGTGTAAACAGCCTCTCAGTGTAAACAGCCTCTTAGTGTAAACAGCCTTTCAGTGTAAACAGCCCCTCGGTGTAAACAGCCTCTTAGTGTAAACAGCCTCTCAGTGTAAACAGC
>NW_013972502.1:0-276 GCF_001266775.1 Austrofundulus limnaeus | reverse complement strand
TGTCCTGCAGTCCTGTTCTTTCCAGCCATTGCTAGGATTTGATCAAATGAGCCACTTTAGCTATCTGTTGGAGGTACATCCCATGCAGGGTTTTTTCCTCTCGTGGTGGTTTAACATCTGCTATTCTCCCTTCTGGGAGGGCAATTCCCTCTGTGTGGATTGTCTTCCCTTTATGTATTTGTACATGTTTTATAAGATGACTTGCTTTTTGATCTGAATGTTTACTATTAAGTCTTAAATAGTGTTTGCATTTTTCAACCTACACTTTAACCGAAC
>NW_013972501.1:0-276 GCF_001266775.1 Austrofundulus limnaeus | reverse complement strand
GGCTAGGGTTAGGTTAAAAAAATCTAAACTGTTTATGAAAAAAATGACATTGTGGATGTGTTGCGCCCCCCACCTCATGTTGACCCCTCAAATTTGGAGTCCCTAACCCCTTTCGGCCCCGAGTTAGGAACTTAAACTCTTTCGGCCCCAAAAAAGTCCATTTTCTGAACATATTTTATTAATTTGGACACTTTTCCATGCACGTAAATGCACGATTTTTGTACTGTACTTTTGAGCTTACTCCAAGTATATGTGGTTAAAATTTGGGGTCTCTAG
>NW_013972500.1:0-276 GCF_001266775.1 Austrofundulus limnaeus | reverse complement strand
ACAGGTGTGCTCGTTAGCAATGATTGAGGCGATGATGCCGTGAAAGCCCTCCCAGAGAGCTCAGCTCCACCTCCTTCTCTCTTGTCTTCCCACATCAGTCTCGTGACGGTCACTCATGCCAATGTTTTGCAGGACTTTATTGTCGATGCTGCCATTTGTCACAGCTTGTCAAGAAACAGCAACTCAGCCTTATGTAGCGTCAGGCTGATTGATCTGATGACGGGCTGCTGTAGATTGGCAACAGCTGCTGGGCTCTGTGAATATCAGACTTTGAAG
>NW_013972499.1:0-276 GCF_001266775.1 Austrofundulus limnaeus | reverse complement strand
CGTTAATGAGAGGCGGTCAGGAAAACTGTAAGATCAAAAACCTTCACAGGTTTTTAAACAAAATATTTGGCGCTAAAATAGAAAGAAGGTCTGATATGGGCACTACAACTAAATCTGTTTATAAATGTATAAACCCTGAGAGGCAGGCTGGGTGAAAACAAAATCCATATTTTAATGAAGAACTTCTATAAACAGTTGGTTAAAAAGGTGAACCGATTCCACGTTAGTTAACATTACTTGGTTATCAACAGGTTGTATTTCTGACTTGTATTAATC
>NW_013972498.1:0-276 GCF_001266775.1 Austrofundulus limnaeus | reverse complement strand
AGCCACGCTCTGAGGAACAGGTAAGATGTTAACGTTTAAACACACGCTCTGAGGGGAACAGGTAAGATATTGATGTTTAACACACGCTCTGTAGGGAACAGGTAAGATGTTGATGTTTAACACAGGAGCCACGCTCTGAGGAACAGGTAAGATGTTGATGTTTAACACACGCTCTGAAGGGAACAGGTAAGATGTTAACATTTAACACACGCTCTGAGGAACAGGTAAGATGTTAACGTTTAACACACGCTCTGAGGAACAGGTAAGATGTCCTGA
>NW_013972497.1:0-276 GCF_001266775.1 Austrofundulus limnaeus | reverse complement strand
CGTTTCCTCCTGCTGTGAATGAAGCACTTTGCTGGCCATTAGGGAATAATTTGTTTTCTGTTTATTATCTCATTTAAAACGCCAAAGCCCATTAGCTGCACTGAACAACAACAGAGGATTCAGCAGCAGGTTCAGCTGTGGTTGAGGCTTATAAGTGATATATCAGACACAGTTTGGTTATGGTAAGCTTTGCATTCTAGCACACAGAAGTTTATTCTCACAGGACAATGAGAAAAGGGCAAGAAATGAGCACAAATGAAAAGCGGATTTGCCATT
>NW_013972496.1:0-276 GCF_001266775.1 Austrofundulus limnaeus | reverse complement strand
ATGACACTCTGTAGATAAAAACTAACATTAACTTGATGTTCAGTCACCAGCATCCTGCATCACATTTATGAATTAATAAGATTAAAAAGTGAAACCATCAACAGAAGGGTCACAGTGACGACAATAGGATGACACTATTTTTGGCAAGGGACAGATTTAGAGGCCAAGGGCTAATAGCAATGAAGCATTTGTCAGTCATCTCTGTATTTAAAAAATCCCTTGCACTCCATTTTCTTCTGTTTGTTTATATTAACCTCTGGTTGAACTCTCTTTAGT
>NW_013972495.1:0-276 GCF_001266775.1 Austrofundulus limnaeus | reverse complement strand
TTTCATCAGTTTGTCATCTCTATACAGTTGTTGCTTTATTTACCTATATTTAAACAAGTTATTGTATATTCAGATGCAAATCCTTTAACTGTAGCTACTACAGCCACTGTTTTGTTTTGACTTTGTAACTACTTTTATTATGGGTGTAAAAGTTAAAGAACCTTGCAGCACTAAAAACTTCAGAGAAACTGCTCTACATTTCTGTAATGCGTTGAATTAAGTAAGTTCATGTCACATCAATTTATTTTTTATTTTATTTGTGGTTTATTTGATTTT
>NW_013972494.1:0-276 GCF_001266775.1 Austrofundulus limnaeus | reverse complement strand
AAGCCACTTGTGGACAGCCAGACCAAGTCACCAGAGAAAGGACTCCTTCCTGACCCACGGGACCAGTCGAGTCAACCAGGCGACCGCCTGACGTCGAGTTCGCATGGAGAGCTGTCTGGAGAACCAAGCTCCAGAGACGGCCCCCTCACAGCTGACTTCAACCTCCTGGTACCCACGCGGCAGGACGAAAAAGGAAAAGGTGACCACTATGTCTTGGTTAAACATAGGTGCTCAGATGTAAATTTGATTTTTACCATTGTGGGAAAGTTGGTAAAC
>NW_013972493.1:0-276 GCF_001266775.1 Austrofundulus limnaeus | reverse complement strand
GCCAATACACAGGCCTAGTGCCAATCATGAAGTTTATTGCCAAGAAGAACTGTTACAAAAAATAACCAACTAAATACTTATTTCCTAACATCCTGTGTTAAGTTTTATGTCTTATTTCATTGTTTGCATTGAGTAACTTTAAATCAGTATTGAACAAACAATTAGGTGTGGATCATATTAAATAGAATTTTCTCCAAGTGTCACCTGATCTATTTAAAATAAATTGCTGCATTGATGTTTTATTAGGGGTGTAAGACAATATCGATACACTGAAAT
>NW_013972492.1:0-277 GCF_001266775.1 Austrofundulus limnaeus | reverse complement strand
CTTCCCCTCTGCTCAGCACCCAGGGAGAAAATGTGAGCTTCACAACAACACTCACCTCAGGGGGAGCAGGGGGAGAGATACAACACTCACCTCAGGGGGAGCAGGGGGAGAGAAACAACACTCACCTCAGGGGGAGCAGGGGGAGAGAAACAACACTCACCTCAGGGGGAGCAGGGGGAGAGAAAGAAGATTTCTCACATTCTTCTAAAAGTCAGAAATCTAAAATCAGTGTGTCGTCCTGCAGAAAGAAAAGCCCTGATGTTGTGAAATTCTGAAG
>NW_013972491.1:0-277 GCF_001266775.1 Austrofundulus limnaeus | reverse complement strand
GAAAATCATGAAGCGCAAATGTTTGTTTACAAGAAAGTAAAATAATAATGCTTACAAATATGCTATTGGTTACATCAACCACACAACACAAACAAGTTAGCTTTCAATTTTTATCATGTCTCGGGGAAAAAGGCATTATAAAATATTACATTTTGGGATTCGTCATATACTTTGGTTTGAAGATTTCAGCTCCTTTTATCTCTGAGTATTCTTTCTCTCAAATCTTTGTTCATTTAGACTGGTGGCCCCCACTCTTTTCTGCTGCTCTGCCTGTCAT
>NW_013972490.1:0-277 GCF_001266775.1 Austrofundulus limnaeus | reverse complement strand
GTAAACCATGTCTAACGATGGTAAACCATGTCTAATGATGGTAAACCGTGGCTAACAATGGTAAACCGTGTCTAACGGTGGTAAACCATGGCTAACGGTGGTAAACCATGTCTAACGATGGTAAACCATGTCTAACGATGGTAAACCGTGGCTAACGATGATAAACCGTGGGTAACGGTGGTAAACCGTGGCTAACGGTGTTAAACCGTGGCTAACGGTGGTAAACCATGTCTAACGATGATAAACCGTGTCTAACGGTGGTAAACCATGGCTAACG
>NW_013972489.1:0-277 GCF_001266775.1 Austrofundulus limnaeus | reverse complement strand
ATGTTATTGTTCATTGTATGTAACTACAAATATTAATCATTTATTAGCCTCTTTTAATAAAAATCAGTCAAATTTAACTGGCCAAAATAAACCTAAAAGACTTAGTTTGTTTTTGTGTTTGATTTTTCCTTTTGCATCAACAGTATCATTTACCGAGCTAGGAAGGAAAACTCTCAATAAAAATCATATCCATGGTTTTTAATTAGGGGGTTTCTACTACGAATCCATATGGGGGTATGTCCATCCATCCATCCATTTTCTGTACACGCTTCTTCCT
>NW_013972488.1:0-277 GCF_001266775.1 Austrofundulus limnaeus | reverse complement strand
TCGGATACAAATGGTGGCTCACTGTATGGTAAGAATATTCATTTTTTCTGCCTTCTGGCTGATGCTGAGTGTTGAGCTGCAGCCGTAGCGCAGCAGGCTCGCGCTTTGGGTAGCTATTCACGCCCGGCACGTGCACCCTCGCCAGCTGTGAAGGTGTTCATATATGTCATTAATATATAACTCCTTAATAAAATAAACTCGCTGGTCTCTGTTAATTTCAGCTTTAACTCTTCTTCGTCTCTCTTTGATAGCAACTAAAAACAATCTAAAGAAACAT
>NW_013972487.1:0-277 GCF_001266775.1 Austrofundulus limnaeus | reverse complement strand
GTCTCTGAACTCACTTTGTCAAATAACATTTGTAGATAAATCTGTTCACAGCTTTATGTCAGCAAAGTTAATAATTTAACTTCTTTATTCAGCATCACTCACAGACTAATAAAATAAATCACAAACAGGAAATATAATTTACCAAAAGGTTTACGTTAAAATAAAAACAGTCCTGGTTGATGTATGAGTTTTAATCATTGCAGGAAAGTTAACAGCACGGCGTTAACACCATGCTGTCAACATCATGCTGTTAACACCATGCTGTTAACAGCATGGT
>NW_013972486.1:0-277 GCF_001266775.1 Austrofundulus limnaeus | reverse complement strand
CGACACATTATGTAATGACACATTATGTAATAACGACACATTATGTAATAACGACACATTATGTAATAATGTAATAAAACTGGGCTTCAAAATGTAATAAACCTGCACTAAAACTGCATTATGTAATAACTGAAGTAAAATGTAATAAAAGTCTTCAACACATTTTGTAATACTCACAGATGTACAGTATTATATAATATGTTTTTACATTTCGCAGCAACTGTTACAGACTGTATTTCAGTGGTTGCTGATTTTTCGAAATTATAATAATAAAATA
>NW_013972485.1:0-277 GCF_001266775.1 Austrofundulus limnaeus | reverse complement strand
GTCTTAAAGGGAGAAAACAACAAATTACTCCTCGTGTGACATCAGATCACACAACAGTTATTCAGCTTTTTCATTTTTTGAAGATTTGTGTGATTCTCTTTCAAAACATTTTATTTCAATCATCCATAAAGGTTTTACAAAAAGACTTAAGCATAAATATTAGCTTTGTAGAGATAAAATGAAGTGCTGAACCAAAGTGTGTGAATGGGTAATGATGGCACAGATTGTGTTGGAAAGCACTTTGAGTATCCTGGTTAGATAGAAAAGAGCTACTGAC
>NW_013972484.1:0-277 GCF_001266775.1 Austrofundulus limnaeus | reverse complement strand
CTGTAGCTACACATCTGAGACTGTAGCTACACATCTGAGACTGTAGCTACACATCTGAGACTGTAGCTACACATCTGAGACTGCAGCTACACATCTGAGACTGCAGCTACACATCTGAGACTGTAGCTACACGTCTGAGACTGTAGCTACACTTCTGAGACTGTAGCTACACGTCTGAGACTGTAGCTACACTTCTGAGACTGTAGCTACACATCTGAGACTGTAGCTACACATCTGAGACTGCAGCTACACATCTGAGACTGCAGCTACACATCTG
>NW_013972483.1:0-277 GCF_001266775.1 Austrofundulus limnaeus | reverse complement strand
AGAGAATTTGAGATGAACACCAGCCCTCCAGCAAGAGAGAGGCCATGCCAGCTGCTACTCTCCCCAGAGACGGAGCCCTGAAGCTGGGCAGTGAGGCAGGGGAGTCAGTGGAGGCTCCAACAGGCCATAGCACAGTCACGACGCAAGTGGCATATGAGATGTGACACTCCATGTATAAAGAGAATTCTTTTCCTTTTTACCTATTACACTACCTCTTCTTTGTGTCCAAAGGCACATACATTCAGATCAAAAAGACAATAATTTGACACCTTAAATC
>NW_013972482.1:0-277 GCF_001266775.1 Austrofundulus limnaeus | reverse complement strand
TTCTAATGTTGAACATAACCCCCTTTCCTGCAGGGCCATCCATCATTATCCATGAAATCTAGTGACCCGTATTTGATCCAGTCTTTAGGAGCCACAGCTGCACTGTCATCCAAGTTTGACCAAACAAATACAGAGTATAAAATAAGATCTTTGAGTCCCTGAGAACAGAGTTAAGTCTGTGTCAGACAAGATTGAAACATCATTAAAACTGCTAAACACTGAGAGGAAAGTATGCAGCTGGGAGAAGCACACGCTGCTTCATTTATTCAAATCAGGC
>NW_013972481.1:0-277 GCF_001266775.1 Austrofundulus limnaeus | reverse complement strand
ACAGTGGGTAGCTTGGCCATCTGTTCCAGTGTGGTCTGAGGCCGAGGGTGTTCGTCCTGAGCCATGGACGCTACGCCTTTTTTAACCTTCACATCAATAGGAGCCATTTCAGCCGTGAAGCGACCCCCATCATGAGCTGGAAAACAGAAACCAGCTCAGTTTAAATGTGGAGAGTAATATTGTGTCGCGTTCATGAAATGTTTCAAAACAAGCAGCCGGCTCACCTGCCTTCCACCTCTGTTGCGTCTGGTATGCGTAGTTGTCGCAGTCCTCTCGT
>NW_013972480.1:0-277 GCF_001266775.1 Austrofundulus limnaeus | reverse complement strand
ACCTGTTTGTTGTGTTTCTTGGTCTTCATGATGCTGTTTGAATATTAATGTTGACTAACAAACGTCTGAAACATTACTGAGATTACATTACATACAGGTCTTTATTTACTGAATAGATGACTTGCTCTGGGTTTTAGTTAGAGGCATCAGAGTAAAAAAAGTGAACACAAATGTACATCACACTTCCCTAATTAGCATTTGTAAAAATAAAAACAGAAAACCATGTATCATTTTGTCTTTCACGTCACAACTTCTTTGTGTTGATCTATCACGTAGA
>NW_013972479.1:0-277 GCF_001266775.1 Austrofundulus limnaeus | reverse complement strand
ACCAATCCGATTGCACCCCTTTGGCTTAGAACCAAGAAACAACTTGCTCCCAAAAATTTGTTAGTTTTTATGATTAATCTTCATCTACTACCACTTATCTGTTGTCTGGTCGCAGAGGCAACAGGTCCAGGAGAGAAACCCAGACATCTCTCTCCTCAGCTATACTTTCCAGCTCATCCTGGGGCACCTAAAGTCATTCCTAGGCCAGAGAGGATGCATAATCCCTCCAGCGAGTCCTGGATCTTCCCAGGGGCCTCCTACCAGTGGGACGTGCCCG
>NW_013972478.1:0-277 GCF_001266775.1 Austrofundulus limnaeus | reverse complement strand
GCAGTAAAGTTTGTGTTGTCATGTGGGAAGGATGGGTTTGAGTGTGTGTGTATGTGGTGTATTTGTTACCTTGTAAGGACCATTTTTCCAAAGCACATCACCTTGTTAGGATCCACTGCCCTTTTAGGGGAACAAAGCCCGGACCCCATAAGTTCAAATACCATTGGGGGGTTAGGTTTAGGGTAGGAGTCAGGGTTGGGCTACAGGAAGGAATCAATGAAAGTCAATCCAAAGTCCTTGTGAAGATTGAACATAAGTGTGTGCGTGTGTGTGTGTG
>NW_013972477.1:0-277 GCF_001266775.1 Austrofundulus limnaeus | reverse complement strand
TTAAAATGTGTTTAGTCTTCCCATTATTAAACAGATACCACTCGACCAACTATTCACTTCCCGAAACAGAAACTCAAAGCTAAAAAGTGGGAAATCAATATCGGCCCAGTTTTACTTTTCGGACTGATGCTGATATTCTAAACAATGATCAATATCAACTGATACCGATATTAATGCCAATATATCGTGCATTTCAAGTACATTTCTTCCTCAGCCTGTGTGACAACACAAATGTAAAAGGAGGTAGAGGAGGGGAGGGCAGGTGAGAGAACAGGAA
>NW_013972476.1:0-277 GCF_001266775.1 Austrofundulus limnaeus | reverse complement strand
AGAACCAACAAATACTGCTAACCAGGCGTGGGCCGCTTCCTGTTTGTAAGGTTTACCACAGTGTTAAAAAGTCACAGTGTTAAAAAGTCACAGTGTTAAAAAGCCACAGTGTTAAAAAGTCACAGTGTTAAAAAGTCACAGTGTTAAAAAGTCACAGTGTTAAAAAGTCACAGTGTTAAAAAGTCAGTGTTAAAAAGTCACAGTGTTAAAAAGCCACAGTGTTAAAAAGACACAGTGTTAAAAAGTCAGTGTTAAAAAGACACAGTGTTAAAAAGTC
>NW_013972475.1:0-277 GCF_001266775.1 Austrofundulus limnaeus | reverse complement strand
CTAAAGCAACATAAAACAGCCAATTTTACCATGACAGGCTGCGCACTAACCCTCTCTCTTCTCCCCGACTCCTCCTGTCTGCTCCTGTTTAGCTAACTTCAGCTGACGTTAGCATTCACCTGCACGGCTGCAAGTCGTCTCTGTCAGGTGAAGAAATCAGAAAACCTTCTTCTGCAGGTTTGTCTCACAGCACTCAAATGCAGGTCACTCTAATTATGTTTGACCCAAATCAATCATTCAATCAATCACCTTTATTTAACCAGGTAGAGCCCGTTGA
>NW_013972474.1:0-277 GCF_001266775.1 Austrofundulus limnaeus | reverse complement strand
AAGGTGGGAATTACTACAAATGAGTTTAACAAAAAGAACCAGAACAAAACATAAAAAGTTCAGTGAAGATTTATGAACATTTTAAAACGTTTTTAACAATGTTGAAGATCACGTTGTTCATTTTTAGTTAGAGAAATATAGAAAAGCCAAATATCTCAACAAATATAAACAGCCGAAGAACCAAAAGTCGTAGCAGGATGGACTGCTTTATAAATATTCAGATAAAAAATCACTCTAAAGCCACATTTGCTGATCTCAAGTCCAAATAAAGTCAGAG
>NW_013972473.1:0-277 GCF_001266775.1 Austrofundulus limnaeus | reverse complement strand
TCAGGCAACAATGAGGAGGTTCAGTCAGAAATTGAGAAACTGAGATGTTAAAAATGCAGAGAGAGAGAGAGAAGGAGAGGGAGGGAGGGGGCCTCTGAGGCAGAGAGAGAACATTCGTGGAAACTCTGCAGGAGTTTGTGCTGGCAAACAGATGTTGCCGACTATCACAACAGAGCAGGAACCTCAAGCTTTACAGCGACAGCATTCACAGCTCCCTAAAAAAGCCAGAAAACTCCCCTCAGGTGAGGTAATTACCCAGGAGGCCCTGCTGCAAGGC
>NW_013972472.1:0-277 GCF_001266775.1 Austrofundulus limnaeus | reverse complement strand
CCCTCTAACTGAGAGACTGGCCCGCTAACTGACAGACTGGCCCCTCTAACTGAGAGACTGGCCCCTCTAACTGAGAGACTGGCCCCGCTAACTGAGAGACTGGGACCTCTAACTGAGACTGGCCCCTCTAACTGAGAGACTGGCCCCTCTAACTGAGAGACTGGCCCCTCTAACTGAGAGACTGGCCCCGCTAACTGAGAGACTGGCCCCGCTAACAGAGACTGGCCCCGCTAACTGAGAGACTGGCCCCACTAACTGAGAGACTGGGAACCAGTGG
>NW_013972471.1:0-277 GCF_001266775.1 Austrofundulus limnaeus | reverse complement strand
ATTTCAGACCTTAAAATAGTCACGAATACTATTTAAAATATCCAAACTATTACAAAAATGAGGCCCAAAAATTAAAACTAATCCTCCAATCCCCAGCAAACTACAAAACAACCAACCAAATCTTGGACCTACACCACAATAAACCACACACCCTATCTAACCGCAAAGCATTATGGATCACCCACATAACACAACACCGTGATACTACCAGAGTTAAACTAGTCCCCCTAACAAGTAGACCAAAACTATATCAAAGGGGCAATATCATGTAAAATCT
>NW_013972470.1:0-277 GCF_001266775.1 Austrofundulus limnaeus | reverse complement strand
TAATGATCCGACCAAGTCCCCAGCCTGCAGGCAAGACTTTTTTGAGTTTTGAAGAAATGTGTGAGAGATTACAGCGGAGCCGGGAAAATATGGCGAACCTGTCTGCCCTTCTCTCGGGGATCTCTCCTCCGAGAGAAGCGTCTCTCGAGGGATTTTTTCACCCACCCTCCCACCCCTCTTTTTTCTCTGTTCCCGTGGCCCCTCCTGGGTCTGTTCCCGTGGCCCCCGAGTCGATGGTCCTGAAGTCGGTGGTCCCTATGGAGACTCGTAGGTCGGC
>NW_013972469.1:0-277 GCF_001266775.1 Austrofundulus limnaeus | reverse complement strand
GCATTTGGACATTTTTGATCAGCGAAGCTCTAAGAGCTTATAAAGCAGGTTGTCCACCAGAGAACTGGAACTTTAGGATTGATCCAGAATGGAAAAATGCACCGGTGATTCAATCACTACATCGTAATTTTGTTTTTACATTTTGTTTTAGAAAGAAAAGCCTACAGTGGTCACTGAAGTTACTTCAAACTAACAATAGTAATAAAAAAGACTGATCACCAACAAATGAAAATGTCATTTTTGAAATGTGGTTCAACAGAAATACAGTTGCTGGTCT
>NW_013972468.1:0-277 GCF_001266775.1 Austrofundulus limnaeus | reverse complement strand
GCTGGAGGCCGACACCTGCACACAAACACTGATTTGTCACTCACAACACACAAACACACCTGAGCGAGCACTGGTTGGGAGGTTTCAGGTGGAAGCTTGAAGAAAACGTTGGCATCACAACTGTCGGATGTTAGTTGTGACCTCCTGAGCCACCACGAGCCTCTTTCAGCCTGACTTCACACCTGTTCATGATGGTGGGAGATGATCAGCAACAGGTGGTCAGAGAGCACCCTCTGCTGGACAAAAACAAAATCTGCAGTTTTAGAAATACAGGTGC
>NW_013972467.1:0-277 GCF_001266775.1 Austrofundulus limnaeus | reverse complement strand
TGATTCAGTCTGTGATTCAGTCTGTGACTCATTCTGTGATTCATTCTGTGATTCATTCTGTGACTCATTCTGTGATTCATTCTGTGACCCATTCTGTGATTCAGTCTGACTCAGTCTGTGATTCAGTCTGTGACTCATCCTGTGATTCAGTCTGTGATTCAGTCTGTGACTCATTCTGTGATTCAGTCTGTGACTCGTTCTGTGATTCATTCTGTGACTCATTCTGTGATTCAGTCTGTGACTAATTCTGTGATTCAGTCTGTGACTCATTCTGTGA
>NW_013972466.1:0-277 GCF_001266775.1 Austrofundulus limnaeus | reverse complement strand
ATGCTGGGCTGGCTGGTTGGCCCCTTTGCTGTGGCGGTCCCCCCCTGGGTACTCCCTTGCTCTGTCGGTGGTTGGGTGGGCGCTCTTGGCCAGGCCGTCCTTGCTGGGGAGCGGTGGCCTCTCTGGGCAGCGGGTCAGCTATGGGGCTGGGGTCAAGTTTAGGGGGTCTGGGTGGCTCTGGGGGGGTGTTGGTCCCGGTTTCTGGTGGCCGTCAGGGCTCTGTCAGTCCATGGTCTGGGGTTCCGTGGGCTTGGCGGTCTGTCTGGAGGGAGAGGTA